>NC_134486.1:229390609-229669585 GCF_040206685.1 Ascaphus truei | reverse complement strand
TGCTTCCTGTAACATTGCAACTATCTCTTATTGAAAGGAACATTTGGAATTATATTTAGTCTGGTTTGCTTTCTTTATTAGTGCACCCCACACAATTTGAGCCCCATCTACTCTCTTTTGGTTGATTCTATGGTGCAGATAACATCGCGACTGTAGCCAAAATATATGAATATTTCATTTCGAACTACGATTTTTACAAATTTTCACCTAATGTTCGTTGTTGGAAGTGTTCGATAAGAAAAACCTTAAGTAGCAATCAGTCTTTTTTTTGCATTGCCCCTCCAGTCAGAGATACAAGAGGGTATTGGGATGTGGTCCCTGATTTTTACAGTATGTTTGATCATGGCAACTTCAAAAGGAGAAAGGTCGCATTTAGTCCATATAAGATTCGTCAATCCAAATCCAGCAATGTAACAGCGCCGGCAACAGCGCAAGCAACGGCACCAGTACCGGCTTACAATAACGGTCCGACTGTCAGTGAAAACCTGGTAAATGGCAATCCTTGCTACCTGTCCCTGCCGGGATACCTGCAAAATTTCCAGCCTGAGCCTGATTTCACGTACAGGTACCAGCAAGCTTGCATGTACCAAAAAGATTTCCAGCTTCATCAGCTGTCAACTACAGGTGTAGCAGGCCAGCTATCATCTGTCAACTATAATGCAGACTACAGGAGTGACTGTGGCTCCTCTCCACCCTTTAGCAACGTTTATAATAAAGGTAAATACAATGTACAGTACAGTTTTAATTTTAAAGCTGCAGTTCAAGCTGCCGTTTAAAAAAAAATATTCTTTAAATAAAATAAAAAAATTCAGTATGTGCTTCAATACAATATGCACACAGACAAGTGATTAGCTAAAGTAAGCTGCAGATCGGTCCAGTAATCAATCGCTTTGCTCAGGGTTATTTAATTTAATTTAATTCTTGCACAATTATTGAAAATTTAGTCCTACAATATGATTGACTGAGCTGTTACTACAGTAGATACAATTGGTGGACAGCTAGGGAGACGGTGGGGCTCAAGATCCAGAGCCTATCAGAAGTTTGTTCTTATCGTACAGATGCACATGTACTGTAGGATATTGCTTAAACTGCTGCTTTAATTCCTAATGACGCAACTTGACGCATGCGCAATACCGGAAATAATAGCATCATTTTTTTCAAGCTGAAAAAGGCAAAAGGAGGGATTTCTATGGACCACTCATATCGCTTTTTTAAAACGATGTTTAACGTTGTTAATCTGATTTACAAATCCAATTAGGCAAAACATTTAGAGGGACAGTGCAATTTGTATTGATTGGGATAGAATAATTGTGAGCTTTATAGAAAACCTTATACAGTATGCTTGCATGTGTAATTAACTCTGCTAAGAAACTGCTAAGAAACCCCAATTCAATACTTTGAAAACACATTTGAGTGTCATCACATTTAGGCGCATGCGTGTGTGTCTCATTGGAACCTTGTTGAAACGCATATGCGTGAAATCACATTTAGGTGCATGCTTGTGTGTCTCAATGGAACCTTGTTGAAACGCATGTGTGTGTCATCACATTTAGGCGCATGCGTGTATGTCACGAGTATTGTACTTTATGAGGTGGGTGGCATACTGTAATTTTTATTTGGGGGTGTGGGTTTCAAAACATTATGATGACCTGTTCAAAAGATTTCTTTGAACTAATAATCCTGCATACACTCCTCTCTACCCCCCTCCCTCACATACAATACAAAGTTCAAATGATTCTCATGAATTTAAAGAAGAAACAATTGTAATTAATAATACAACAATACAGTAGGTTGCCTCTTCTTCCAAATTTACAAGCTAGTCTTTATCTTCTTCGTAATGGCTGCATTGCAGTCTGTAGTTCTTTTGTATTTGAGAGAGGGACTGTGGTTAGGGTAAATTACTGACTGTTACTACAGTATACACACAGTACAATAGTAGTGCTGCAGCTCTGAAAAGCAAGGAAAAAATGAGTGCATTAAAGGCATTGAGTATTTCACAATATTTCACTTTATCTATAGGGCACTATATATTTATTTATTTATGTATTTATTTATTTTGAGTGCCATACTTACAGTACCTGTATCATACAGTACTTACCTTACTACAGTGCCTTATTACATTTTTCTGTACATTTTGAACTACTGTACTGTACAGTACACTACACAACAATCAAACAGAAAAGTCATTTGTAATTTGGCTGGCCTTCCAGGGAACAGCCCTTGTATGCCTCAAAAGGCCATTGATGATGTCTCTCACGGTTTTCATAACATGAGTGTTATCATGAAAATAACTCTGCACTTCTTCCAAAATTGTGTCCCTTAAATTTTCCGGCAGAGCCTTCTTGGTTTTATTTCCTTCATAATTTACATTGTGGGTCCACTCGCTGTAAATCTCAAAAGTGACGTGGTGTTTAAAGATGAACAGGGCATATTTTTGGGCTAGACCAGCACTTCCGATCTTGTATTTCTCCCGGACGCGCTGGGGCAGTTCTCTCAAGATGATGTCTGGCAGCGTTACAATCCTGGGTGCTGGAGCGGGTGTGCTTCTGGCAGCGGGCGTGGGTAGGTTGTCTGGGAGGATGCTTTCCTCCTGTCGTGGGCTTATCGGGGATGTCATCTCTTTTCGTGGTCTTATCGGGGGTTATCATCTTTTGTCGTGGCCTTACTGGTGTTGTCATCTCCACCACTACAAGGGCATGCATGTATTCTGCAGCCGGAGGGGGTTAGCGTGGAGGGTCCCATTGTGTGCTTGTGTTGGATGCATAAAGGTCAAATACAGGGATTGAGAGGGTTCACGGGGGGGGGGGGTTGCGGTTCCTCCATGGTAGAATAAGGCGCCTCCAGGCCACCCTCCTGCATCAAACATACCGTGGCAGGGACTCCAAGCAAAGAATAGATCCCCACAATGTTCCTTTCCATCTTATCCATATGCCTATCCATATTCAACATGGTCTCCAAAAGAATATAAATCTTTTGCACCGTTGAGTTGTCAGGGATTTCGACACAACTTAAACCATTCAGCATGCAGGCGAACGAGCAGGATCTGGTGAGAGGAGTGCTGTTGAAATCTGTGTGGATGGGAGCTGGAGCAGGTGAGCTGGGTGTTCCCAGCAGAGCAGCATCGTGGGTGGTTGCCGGGTCAATTGCGTGCGACCAAAGCCTTTGCTTTAAGTATATAGCAGCTATTGTATTCTTCACATAATAAGGCCCAGGGTTATTAGCCTTTGGAGACTTCGGAACATTTTCTTTATTCTCCTTTTGCTTTGGCTTTGGCTTAGAAACAGCTTCCATATTTCGCTTTCTCGTGGTCGGCAGAAGCAAGCAGGTTCCTGCATCCATAGAATTGGGGCAGTGTAACAGGGGACTTATCCCTGTTCACAAAGGTGCCTCTAATCCAGCAGTGTGGTGGTTAACTGCTGGTAGCAAATTAACTAGCACCACCTGACTGAGTACAGGTAGTAGAAAAAGCCTGCCTTTGAGACAGGAAGTCTCTCCTCCTTTGCTCACGTGTGAGCTGACCTGTGGAGACAGAGCAGAGGTTCTTGAGTCACAGGAGAGACTGACCAAAAGAAACCCAGATCTCTGGAGCTGACCGGTCTTAAGCTCTGCACCGCAGAGCTGATTTTCAAGACACAGGGAAAACTTCTAAACCTGTATGCTGACCAACCCTGGAGACAAGGGAGCTGAAGCAGGGACAGTGAAGATTTTCCCTCCAAGAAACAGATAAGACTTTCAGTATTAAGAGACTGCTTATATCTGCTTATTTTCATGTTATGTGTTTGGGCTGGGAGAAGCTTAACTAATGGAGATGTGAACTGATTGCAAGGATTTCACTAGAAATACTCCCAAGTGATTAGAAGCTTTGGTCCTCCCCCCCCCTTGTTTGGATGAATTTCCTGATGAAAATGAAAAGGCACAATAAAGCCTTATTATAATTTCACATTATAAACGACTCCAAGTGTGTACCTCTGTAAACGTCCGTCCACATATGGTGTCAGAAGTGGGATAAGAGGTGTCTTTGTAGTTAAAAAGGACCGGAGTTTTTATGTGAATTTTTTGTTATGCTTTTTTTGCCTACAAACAGTCTAAACAACTTGAAAAAAAAAAAAAAAACCTCTCATGCAGCAGAGGCAGAGTTAAAGGGGTACACACCACTGAAACTTACACTGCATTGAAACTTACAAAACCACAGATGGACTCTTTGCCCCAATCCCAAGAGGAGAGAGACTGCTGAAACAGCTAAAACTTTATTTGCCTATCACAAAGCGTAATATGGTCATTGAAATAGTGGTTTTGCCTTCCAGCCATAGTCAGGGTTCAAGAAGTGAGTCAGCCCTTAAAGGGATAGGTGTTTGTTGTTTTTAAAAGTTTCGCTGAAGCAGTGAATACAGATGGTGACCCATGAGTGGTACTGATTTTGCAAATAAAGGTTGCCACACCACATAGGGCTACCAGCTGTGAATGGAGTATATGCAGAAAAGTGTGAAAATTGATACAAAGACTGTGCTGAAGCAGGGATATTTTTTGCAAACAACTGCTGAGTGTAAAATTGCCCTATAAAAGAAAGGTATTTCAAAGCCAATTGCTGAGTGTTGAGTCACCCTGCCGGGAATTAAAGAAATAGTCCACTGCAAAGAAGGTTTTTCTGCAAGTAAAAATCTGCCTATATACTGTATATCTTGGGAGAAAACAGATACCCAAAGGTGAGACTGAAAATTACTGAACTCAGGCAGAAAACCAAATTCTGTTGCTGAAGCGGAGGGATTGCACCTAGAAAATAAATGTGTACAGCAAATAGACTTTTTTTTTACCTAGCAACTACACATTTTGTATACCTGATAAAAGAAAATGCATGCACAGCACTGCTGATATTGAAAAAAAAAAAATTACCCAAGAAAGAAAAGTCTACGGAGATGCCTGTGAGAGCTGCGACCTCTACACGCAGGATATGCCCACCTGTAGAACTACCACAATTGGGGGTTCTAGCAAATACAGTGGCAACAGCTGCAATAGCGCCTCCTGAGGTCAGGAAGAAAATGACACCTGATAGCCTACAAATGGAGGACAAGATGCAGCGTTCCTGTAATGAACCCTACCCCACGGAAGAGTGGCCCTTCCAGTCCAATAAAGAGGAAGACATCTCTTACGGGGAACCCAAACCGAGTCACACCCACAAAACACCCCAAGAATGGTGGGGGTGCCTGAACTCGGCACGAACAGAAAAGACCGCTCCCTTTGATGACGAATATGATCAGCAGGAGACAGAGCGGGAGCAGTGGGTCACTGAATATTTCTGTCAGCTAAAGCAGCTGCAAGAAAAGCCTGGCGTATATAATGAAACTGCTAAAACTTCATATGAAGATGAAGACCCCAGAATCCCTGAAGGGACGGTGTCATCCAAATCAAAAAGGAAGAAAAAGAAAAAGAAAAGCGGTTCTTCACTTACCATGGAAGGAACAGACACGTCCGCAGATCCTGTGGAGAAAAAGGGGGACCGAGTTGCCCTGCAGCCTAGAGAAAATGGAGAATTCGTCCCACGGTTAACCGAATATCCAGAGGGCCCAAGGCACAAGTCGTGTACCCCAAAGGAGTGTCTGTCCAGTGCCAACAGTGAGGAACCCTCAACCAACCATCCCAGGCAAGTGGAGCCAGAACCAGTGAGTGACGATCCCCTGACCAGCCCTGAAGACACCCTGAAAATTGCCAGGCATGACTGTGATCTGCTCTGTGAAGAATTGGAAAGGGAAAAAAATAATAATGCTGAGCTACAGAAGACTGTGCTCGCAATTTACTCTGCGGCCAAGACTGAATTGGAGGATCTCAAGACTGAGCTAGATACTGCAAAGGCTACTATTTCCGCCCTGGATGTAAAGCAGAGCCAGTCTGACAAAATGGTGGCTACGCTAAAGGGGAAGTATGAGGAGGCACTGAAGCAGATGACAGTCTTCCAGCAAGAGGTTCACACTCTGCGCATAGAGTTGAATGCTTCACGACAGGAGGTCAACAGTGGCCGGATAGAAGTGGACGTAGCTCAGAAAGAGGTTCAGACACTCCACAGAGCACTGGATGCCTCACATCATGAGACCAACAGCTGCCGCACAGACCTGGAAGTTTCCAGAAAGGAACTACACAGTCTCACTGAGGAGCTGGACATTTCAAGGAAAACTATCCTACATCTTAACTTAGATCTCAAAGTCTCTCAGGAGGAGCTTCAGAACTTAAACCTGGAGATGGAAGTCTCACGCCAGGAGACAGCCCGCCTCCAATCAGATGTGCAAAAATGAAAGGTGGACTGCAAGGAAGCCCTGAATAGTACAGAGACTGAAAAAAGAGAAAATTTAAGATTAAAAAAAGAGTTGACAGAATATGTCAAGGGAAAGAATGAAGAGCTGCAGGCTCTTAAAGAAACATATAAACTTTTGAAAGAGGAAATGTTTGAAGCAGAGCACCGACTGCAGAACCAACTGCAAGGTCTGCATACACACCTCCAGTATGCTGAGGAGAAGCAGCAAACGCTGCAGGAAGAAAATCTGCAGGCTGCTAAAGAGGTACAAGCGCTGCAGGAACATCTGAATACCCAGTACGTCCCCACAGAGCAGTATGAGGAGCTAAAGGCCATGCTGCATGTCTTCAGAGCATCATTGGAGGCGGAGCTTCGATACCATACTCTGTATGAGAGGGAGCGTGAGAAGGCTCAGAAACTGAAGGCTACCCTGAGCATCACCAAAGCAACGCTAAAAGCCAAGCTTAGAACTCAGGTGACGCGGCACAAAAGGGAGCACAAGAAGGTCCAGAAACTGTACAAGTAACTGTGGCCCAAGCAAAGAAGTTCATAGTGCTTCACACTGCCCTTACAATCTTTGGTGATGTTAACTCCCAGATATTTAATATATTTTGGCTGCCAATTAAAATTGAAGATGCACTCAAAAAACAGGGATCTCTCGCGGATGAGATTACAGTCCTACAGACCTACAGTCAAGTATTGACCCTGACTAAGCGTCAGTATCCCACAGCCTCAAAAACCCATGAAGACAAGGGTACAGTGAGAGCTGGGAACACCACTCATCTGAAAAACAAGGTTGCAAAGTCTAAACCACCTAAGCAAGCACTAGCAAAACCTTCAGCTGGCCACCAGGCAAAACAGAAAGGTATACGTGCAGAATCAAAATCAGAAGAATCCTTAGTGGATGAAGCTGAAAAGATGGGACATTCTCTGGAGGTGGAATTGCAACTCAATCCCAAAGAATCTGAACTGGCAACACCATGGAGTGGAAAGAGTGCAGAAGGACAGCTTCAAGAGCGGAAAACTCAAAGGGTTACTCTGAAACGCTCTGCAACTGTCGCCATACAATCTGCCTGCAAAAATAGGAGCGCCTGACGCAAGGGAAATCTCATTTCCCGTGCACTCGGTAAAAAGACTGTACTTGGAAAAAGAGCGACTGAGGAGTGCTGATCTCAAACACCTTCGGGAGGAGACAAAAATAAACTGGAGAAAGGGCTCCAATCCCAGCGGGACAGAGGGTTCTCTTCCTCCATCCACTCTCATTCAAGTCACAGAAAGATCTCGAATGAGAGTGGAAGGATGGGCTTTGGCCGTGGTAAGCCCGAGCTTCCCACAAACAGGGGAGGTATGTAACAGGGGACTTATCCCTGTTCACAAAGGTGCCTCTAATCTAGCAGTGTGGTGGTTAACTGCTGGTAGCATATTAACTAGCACCACCTGACTGAGTACAGGTAGTAGAAAAAGCCTGCCTTTGAGACAGGAAGGTTCTCCTCCTTTGCTCACGTGTGAGCTGACCTGTGGAGACAGAGCAGAGGTTCTTGAGTCACAGGAGAGACTGACCAAAAGAAACCAAGATCTCTGGAGCTGACCGGTCTTAAGCTCTGCACCGCAGAGCTGATTTTCAAGACACAGGGAAAACTTCTAAACCTGTATGCTGACCAACCCTGGAGACAAGGGAGCTGAAGCAGGGACAGTGAAGATTTTCCCTCCAAGAAAAAGATAAGACTTTCAGTATTAAGAGACTGCTTATATCTGCTTATTTTCATGTTATGTGTTTGGGCTGGGAGAAGCTTAACTAATGGAGATGTGAACTGATTGCAAGGATTTCACTAGAAATACTCCCAAGTGATTAGAAGCTTTGTTCCCCCCCCTTGTTTGGATGAATTTCCTGATGAAAAGGAAAAGGCACAATAAAGCCTTATTATAATTTCACATTATAAACGACTCCAAGTGTGTACCTCTGTAAACGTCCGTCCACAGGTAGATCCATCGATGCAGATGGAATAATGTACAATGCAGTATCTGTAAAAGAGCAAGTTAAGATAGAGATCAGCATGTGGGAGGCTATGCAATTTGTGTCATCTTTTATACACTGTGTCCCTATTTGAATTTTTTCGCGGGCATGGACACGAACTGCAGGTGTTAAAAGTGGGCGTACTGTGTACTAAACCTGCCGACAGAGGCTGAGGCCCATTAAATTAAAGTATAAATACACCATCCATTTGTTGATTCAATGCACATCGAAACACATTGAATACACATTGAATATATATTCCTCTGTGTTTAATTGTTTTCTAAAAGGAGCGATAATGAGGAAAATGATTTCAAAGGATCTCAGCATGAGAATACAGGATATGTACAAGAATGGAAACGGAATTTTACAGATCCAACGCTGGCTACTTGCTTCGGGCCTCGATTTAACAACAAGCGCAGTTTGTTATCATGCCCGTGGTAAGGAAAAAAGTGTAAAGCGGAATTCCACAGTCACTATACTGTATGTGACAGGTATTTTTGTTTTCTTTACTGTACAGTATGTACTGTAATTACACTATTACTGGTAAAATGCTTTACTATGTTTTTTACAGTACCTTTTTCCTAGCAATTATTTTAGAGAAAAAAATATTGGCGTATTACTGTAATAACGTCTTGTATGCGTGTTTTTAAAATTTTATCCATTTTTTAATTCTTAACATCACTTATTTTTTATTTCGACTGTATACTGTTCATTGACAGCTTGTACTGCAGTGAACCTTTATTGTAAAACCATTCAAATGATGTCAAAAAGCATACTGTAACAGAAGGACTGCATTGCATATTATATTATACTGTACTGTATGTCTTTATTTATATAGCGCTTCAAAAAGAATACAGTACAGGGAATTATAATAATACAATAAGAGCAGCAAATAAGCAATAAGTGCAGCAAAATCAGATAATAGGAAAGGAAATCCCTGCCCCGAAGAGCTTACAATCTAAGAGGTTTTAAGAGGGAATAAGTGCTGTAGATGGCAGTGCTTGGTCACAATGGGTGGTAGGAGTGACTGAGTGTGGGACAGGACCATCCATGCAGGCCATTGGGATGTTTGATTTGTTGGGCAAGTTTTAAGGTTAGTGAGAATTACATTTATTTTAAAGAAAATTTGAAGCCTACTGTAACAAGTTGCCCTTTCCACTGTAGGACGACAAATGCGTCTGGTGGACCAAATAAGGGAAGAGAATGATGAGAGGTGCGCAGCAAGTGTCACGACTGCTCTGGAGAAAACCCCCAATATAAGAGCATCTGAGACCAGCATCAGGCAAATGAGACGCAAATTGGGATGGGAATATGGACGTGTAAAGTAACTGTCTTACTGTGACAAATTAGGTAAAAGTGTGGTTTTACTGTACCTGTAAAACTATTTCTTTTCATAACAGAGCGTATCCTATGATAAGAGACGCCAACAAGATCAAAAGAGTGGACCAGGCCCCCTTTAAGCTGATCGTCTTGAAGAATGGACGCCACTTCACCATCTCCAGACCGGAGGACTCACCGTCGTTCCTAAAAGTGCTGGGGCTGAGCCAACAACACGACCGCAGAGCACCATCTAAGCCTCCCACAAACAACGAGGAGGCAGAGGTTCCTCGGGCCTCTGAACGGGTGGCCAACCAGAGGAACCCAGGGGTCCCAGAATAAGGAATATACGGCAAACTACTCTGACAGCTTCCCCGGAGCGATCAACGTGGCAGCACCCCCCGGTCAACCCGATTCGACACCTAATTGCGATGTTTCGCCCTCCCTCCTTTCCACCGCCAGGAAAGAAGACCAAAGAAACGAAGGCTGAGGTACCATCACTTCGACCCTCAAGAATCCGAGGCAGGAAAATCACCATAACCTCTCTCCCTCCCCACCCCCCTCCTCGCCTTCCTTCCTCCCCCCTCCCATTCCACGCTTCCCCCCCGCCCCCTCCGTCTCCCTCCCCGCCCACACACCCCTCCCCCCACCCTGCCCCACGATTCCACAACCGGCTTCCAACAGCGCGACCCCATCCCCCCCTCCAGCTCCCTTCCTCCCCCCTGGCCCCCCCTTCCCTTCCCCCTCCTTATTAGTAAGATAAGAGAAACAGTCAAAAGGAAATTTCAAATGCTTTGTGAAAAATGCCAAATTATGTTGTTCCAGCTGTCAGAAATAGAGACGATATGTAGATACCAGCAAATGTCAATTCAGCTCACTATGGTTGTTTAGCTAAGACTAGTCAGACAGGCATCCATCCCCTGCACAAAGTTTCCTTCCCTGGCCCTCTCCCTTCTTCCCCCCCCCTTTGCCCTCTCCCTTCCTCCCCCCCTCCTTGCCCTCTCCCCCTCTCCCCTCCTTAATAGTAGACACAAGTAACAGTCAAGAGGAGTATGCAAATGCTATGGGAAAATGTCTGATGTTGTTGTTACCATGCCAGAGGTCAGAAATAGAGAAATACCAGAATTTGTCAACTCAGCTCATGATTGTGGTTTATCCAAGACAAGTCAAATATACATCCATCCCCTGCACACATGAATCCCCCCTTCCCCACCCCATCCCTGTCATTTCCCCGCCCCGCTCCTCTCCCTCACATCCCCAACCACCCCCTCTCCCACCCCCACCAGGAGAGGGCCGAAGCACCTCAAAACCTGAAAAGTGAAAGATACCATTTAGATAACAATGTACTAACACCAGTCCCGTAGCAATGATAAGGAGGGTTGATAAGTACCTTACAACTACAATACTGCAATATAGGCACTGTGAACTTTTGTTGTCAAAATGCATGTTTTATTGTAATCAGTTTTTGTATCCTCCAAATGTATACCCAGCCTTGACGAACACCCACCCCCTCCCAAAAAACAGAGGTTATTTGTTGTTGTTCTTAAATGGTTAAAGGACTCACGCTAAGTGGTTTCCCCATAAGTGGTTTTATGTAGTTTTCTCACAGAGGGTGTGGGATAGTCTCTCCGGTCCCCGACCGTGTTCAGTGTACTGGAAGGATCTCTAGGGTATTGAATCCCCCCACCTCTCTCGCCCACATGAGAGAGGCTAACTCTTTAGGGCCACCTAAGGGACCAACGATCCCCACCTTTCCTATTGTGTTCCCCCACCCAACCCCTTCCGGGCCCCCCCCACCTCCTCTACCCACCCAGACAAATCCCTCCACTGTTCACAAAGCTTATAGAGGCATGGGACCCTTTGGGCAGCCCTCCCACGACCACCAAAGCCCAAGCCCTTACTGTGGGAATATCAAGGACTTCGGAGCCCAGCGCTCCGAAAAATACACACACTATAAAATGACAGACGTAAAACTAATCACACTTAATGTAAAAGGACTCAATTCAACTAGAAAAAGGAAACTAGCGCTTCAGGAATTGAAAAAAAACAAAAGGGGATATCATATTCCTGCAAGAAACGCATTTTAACTCACCCGTTCCCCCGAACACATTTAAAAGTCTGTTCCCTCAAGCTTTCTATGCATCTTCCCCGAGTAAAAAAAAAAGGGGTGGCTATTCTAATAAGAAATAATGTCCCCTTTGCCCTCTCCAATTCACAAGCAGACCCAGATGGAAGATTCCTGGTGCTCCAGGGCACTCTAGCAGGTTCACCCATAACACTGGTGAATTTATACGCCCCCAAAGACAACCAGACCCAGTTTCTCAAAAAAAATTGGACTCCCTGGAGCAGCAGGCATTCTCTTCCTTAGTCATAGGGGGAGACTTCAATATGGTTGCCTCACACACACAAGATAAATCAATAGCCCCAAAGGACCCGTCCAACACAACCCAATGCACATCTTATACTATCCAATCGCAAAAAAAAGCAAAGAAAATTCAGGGAAATAATGGAAGAATTCTACCTGGTCGATGTGTGGAGAGCTCAGCACCAGGGCCAACGGGATTACACCTTCTTCTCCACCCCTCATCAGTCCTATTTGAGGATCGACTACTTTCTAGGTACCAGCAACATAGTCCAGGCCTCCTCCCACTCCAACATAGGCCCAATTACCTGGTCTGATCATGCCACGGTAGAACTCACCCTTTCCTTACCCTTTGTCAAAAACAATCCCTACAAATGGAAGTTGAATGATTCCCTCCTCAACTGCCCAGAGACAGAGATAAACATAAGACATAAACTTTCATCCTTCTTCCAAATCAACGCAGGTACTGTCTCGGCACTGGCTATGCTATGGGAGGCACATAAGGCCTCGATAAGAGGAGAACTAATCTCGATATCAGCCTATAAGAAAAAGCAAAAAATTAAACTCCAAACAGAACTAACAGATAAAATCACGCAGCTAGAGCAGCAACATAAAACCACAGCATCCAAAAAGATATTAAAGCAGTTAAACCAAACACGAGCAGCCCTTAAACAAACACAATTAGAGGAAGTAGAAAGAGCCCTAAGATGGACAAAACAAAAATTATTTGATAAGGGAAACAAAGCCGATAAGCTCTTAGCCACAAAACTTAGAGGTATCCGGGTCAAATCACAGATTTCCACAATCTGCACAAAAACAGGGAGAGTCTCATATGTAGAAAAAGAAATAGCACAAGAATTTGCCGATTACTACTCGGACTTGTGTAACCTACACCCGCCAGGCCAAAGCCAGACCCCTTTCGAGACGATCTCAACATACCTCGAGCAGTGTAACCTCCCCTCCCTTTCAAAGACTGAATTAGAAAAACTAAATAGAAACATCACTCTAGAAGAACTAACCGAAGCCATAAGCTCCCTCAAGCCAGCAAAAACACCGGGCCCGGACGGATTCTCTAACACCTACTATAAAACATTCATGCTGACTCTGTCCCCCTACCTGCTCGATATGTTCAACTCCTTCTTACAAGGAGAACCAATCCCCGCTACCATCACTGCAGCAAATTTAGCTATAATCCACAAAGAAGGTAGGGACCCACTTCTCTGTGGTAACTACAGGCCAATATCCCTACTTAACTCAGATCTCAAAATTTACAGCAAGATATTAGCAAACAGGCTAAACCCGATTCTCCCCCGAATCATTAATACAGATCAAGTAGGTTTTGTGTCCGGAAGACAGTCCTCCGCAACACCCGCAAAATAGTGGATATCATTGACCACGTGCATCTCACAGGTACCAAAGCGATGATCCTGAGCCTCGACGCGGAAAAAGCATTCGACAGGATCAAATGGTCCTTCCTCGACCAAACAATGCTGAAGTTTGTTTTTTGTGGTCCCTATTTGGAGGGTGTTAAAGCCTTCTACCAAAATCCCACAGCATATGTAAAAATCTCAGGAGGCCTATCAGAACCAATTACAATCAGAAATGGGACCAGACAGGGCTGCCCGCTATCCCCACTTCTATTTGCCCTAACAATTGAACCCTTGGCAACCAAAATTAGTGAAGAAAAGAGCATCAAGGGGATTTCGAACTCCGAAAAAGAATACAAAATTTCCCTATTCACGGATGACGTGATCCTGACCCCTGCTAACCCCCACATCTCTCTCCCTAACCTACAAAAGATACTCCACCAGTTTGGTACAGTGTCTGACTATAAAATAAATATAGATAAGTCAGAAGCACTTAATATATCCCTCCCAAACACAACGTGGAAGCTATTGCAATCCAATTATAAATATAAGTGGAGCACCACATATATCAAATACCTCGGTATAAGAATCTCGAGCTCCCACAGATCCCTCTATCAACACAATTATCCCCCACTATTTGACCAGATTAAAAAATACTTAGAGTCTTGGAAAAAACTACAAATATCATGGTTCGGGAGAATAGTCTCCCTCAAAATGAAGATTCTCCCAAGGCTGCTGTACTACTTCCAAACACTCCCCGTAGTTGTCCCACTAGCAGCCATGAAAAATATACAGGCCCTAATGTTCCAATTCATTTGGAACGATAAGAGACCGAGGGTCCTCAGATCGGTCATGCTATCACCAAAATCAAGAGGAGGTCTGATGGTTCCCGATGTGGTCAGGTACTATCTCGCAGCCCAGCTGAAGCAAGCTGTAGTTTGGAATTGTGACCCGGCATCTGCCCGCTGGCTCGAGATAGAATCACATTACACAGCCCCATCCACACTTCAGGTCCTCATGTGGTCCCAAGGAGGAAAAGAGGGAGGACCGAGGAGGTTTGAGCTAGGAGCAATGAGATGCACGTGGGATACTTGGCTCAAAAACAAAGGGAAATATGGCCTGCTAAATACCCCATCACAAATCACCCCTATCTTTGGAAACCCGAACTTCCCGCCCGGGTGTTCCAAAAAGCAATTTGACCAACTTCAGGGCCTTGGAATAAGGCTGGTTGCCGATCTGCTGAAAAACGGAGAGATCCTAACCTTCAAAGAAGTACGAGACAAGTACAACACCTCCATCTTTTTAAATACCTACAAATTAGACATTTCCTGCTTTCTCTGTCTCAGAACTCCAAATTTCCCCCACCCACCAGATTCGAGACACTAAGGCAGGTAATGGCAGGTATCAAAGAGGCCTAATCTCTGAGATTTATAGGGGGATAGAGTCAGCATCAGAATCCCCGACCCACCACTATATGCAAAAATGGTCTGCAGACCTAAACATACAAATTGACAAAGAGGAGTGGGAGGATATCTGGGAGATGGCGGCAAAAACCTCAATCTGCACAGTAACAAAAGAGAATATCTACAAAATTCTATTCCAGTGGTACCTGACTCCGACTAGACTGAGCCAGATCTTCCTGGCACACCAGACTTGTGCTGGAGAGGATGTGGTCAAAAGGGAGACATGGACCATATTTGGTGGTCATGTCCGGAGATTCAGAGGTTTTGGGTAAAGATACAGACGCTTCTCTACGAGACAACGGAGATCCCTTTCCCCCTGGATCCGCTGTCCCTGGTGCTGAGTAAACCGTTTGATGACCTACCCCCACCAATGAGTAGACTGGTCTCTGGAATCTTGACGGCGGCCAGGTGCTCAATAGCAGCCGCCTGGAAGCAGATCAAAGCCCCTGCAAGAAACACGGTCATAAGGCGGGTTGACAAGGTAATGTCAATGGAAAAACTAACCGCCATGCTACATAAAAAAATGCCGCAGTTCTGTAACACATAGGCCCCCAGGGCCTGGGATAACATGAAAACAGAAGGGAAGGGACGAGACCATAACGCGAACGGAGGAGGAATGAATGAGAAACGGGGGACCCCCCCACCCCCCTCTCACCTCCCTTCCCTCCCTCCCCAGCCCCTCCCTCCCCTGCCCCCCACCCCCCCTCTGTGTGTCCACCCCCCCATGCACCCCCAACCCCCCACACTTCCCCCCCCTCTCTACCCTCACCCTCAACTATTAAAAACTACAGTATGTTGGCCAGTTCGCATACATTACAATCAAAGTTAAAAAGATATATGTTGATGACTATACTGTACCCATATCTGTATATGTCAATGCCAATAAAAAAGATTGATACAAAAAAAAAGAATGGAGCAGGCACGGGCATGGATCGAAAGTGGCGAGACTTTTCAGGATGTCATCTTCACTGACGAGACAACTGTAGCTCTTGAGAGATTTGCCACTTTTGCATTCCACAGAAAAGGACGCCTATCTCTGAAGTCGCGTCCCAAGCACCCAGTGAAGATGCATGAGGTGTGATCTCTAGACGTGGACCAGGTTGCATCATCATCTTTAAGGGTACAATAATGCACAAAGTCACATGCTGTGGCCTTATGTACTGTTCAACTGTAGTGTTTAGTATTTGGTACATTTTTCATTTCCCTTTTCTTTTCTTGTTCCAGGAATCATGGATAAAGTATTTTTCCAAGAGCAGATAGTCCCCGAGGTTGTGGAATACTTTGCATTAGGCATGATTTCCCATCTGCTCACCGTTTCTTCCAGGACAATGACCCGAAACACACGGCGTCTGCTGCCCATATTCTTGCGAGTGGTATCAACGGTAAATGTACGGTAAATGTTTCTCATTGTTTTACACTGTGTATATCTCTTTAACGAATTCACCCTTTTTCCCCCTCCAATTCCAGATCACCAGATTTGAATCTCATCGAATTGGTATGGCATCGGATGAAGGATCATATCGGAACTGTTTTGAAACCGTCCAAAAAGGATGAATTGGCTAAAGGAATACCGAGTTTCTGAAACAACATACTCACCGTACAACGATGCAATAAATATATAGATCATATAGCTAGCGTGTTGTCCATTCATTTTCAGCGTATTGGGCAGGCCACCGCAATGTAGTAATGTACTGTACTGTAGTAAGGTAAGTACAGGTACAGTATGTATGACACACACACACACAGTATACAGTGTTATAGTTATACAGTATATAGTTAGTGCAATGTACTGTAGATAAGGTGAAATATTGTGAAATACTCAATGCCTTCAATGAACTTTAATGCACAGGATGTACACTGTACAGTACATTTGTATTAGACATGTGTGTGCTGTCTAACCTACAGTACAGTAGTATAGCTATAGTTATACAGTATATATAGTAGTTAGTGCTATATAGATAAAGTGCAGGAAATCCCCCCCTCCAATAATGGCAGGTACTATAAGACACAGTGCTCCAATCCAGAACTTGTTATAGTTATACTGTAGTTATACATACTGTATATAGTTTGACAGTAGTTATAGTCCAATATTGTGAAATACTCAATGCCTTTAATGCACTTTAATGCACTAATTTTTTCTTTTCTTTTCCGAGCTGCAGCACTACAGGAAGGGGGGGGGGGGGGACATGTGCAAAAGTATTGTACTGTGTATATACGGTAGTAACAGTCAGTAATTTATACTAATCCCCCCTCTCTCAATGACAAAAGAACTACAGACAGCAATGCAGCAATTACAAAAAGATAACGACAAGATTGTAAATTTGGAAGAAGAGGCGACCTATTGTATTTTTGTATTATTCATTTTTCCATGATTATCCTGCACAAATAAAATTGTTCCTTCTTTAAATTCATGAGAATCATTTGAACATTGGTTTGTTAGGCTTACAGTGTGTGTGTGTCTATGGGTGGGGGGGAGGTGTGTATGCAAATTATTAGTACAAAGAAATCTTTTGAATAGGTTATCAGAATGTTCTGAACCCCAAATAAAAATTACAGTATGCCACCCACCTCATAAAGTACAGTATACATGACTGTAGTGTAGAATTAAAAGCTAGTGATTGATTCTAAGAATAGCAAAAATTGTTATGCAAGCCCATGTCGAGAAACAAAACAAAAAAAGGGTCTTTTTTTTTCAGACTTGAAATTCACATTGAATGAGAAGTCCTTCTCACCAAAGCCCTAGAAGGGCTTTTCACACTTGGACATGCGTGTGTGAAAACGGCCTCAAGAAGACTACACAAAGGCTCAAATTAAATGAATAGCTTTGGGGGAGGTATCGATAAGCATATGAAATACTTTAAGATTTTTTTGTGTGTGTGTGTGTCTGTGGGGGGGAAGGTGTGTATGCAGGATTATTAGTTCAAAGAAATCTTTTGAACAGGTCATCAGAATGTTTTGAACCCCACACCCCCAAATAAAAATTACAGTATGCCACTCACCTCATAAAATACAGAATAAATGACTATAGTGTAGAATTAAAAAGCTAGTGATTGATTCTAAGAACAGCAAAATTGTTATGCAATCTCATGTCGAGAAACAAAACAAAAAAGGGTCTTTTTTTTTCATACTTGAAATTTACGTTGAATGAGAAGTTATTCCCGCCAAAGCCCCATACTGTATGCATTTCAACAATGTTCCAATGAGACATACACACATGCGCATAAAATTAAAACAGTATGAAAAGAAGAGCAAGCCTACAGTAGCAAGTTGACAGTATTGAATAATAAATAATACATACCGTATAGAATAAAAGATATACATTTCTATTGTTGAGGTTTCTTAGCAGAGACATACCTGTACTGTACTGTACAGGCATGAATGGAAAAAAATATTTAACATTCGGAAGAAGAAGCGACGTTGTATTTTTGTATTATTATTCCCTTTATTATCCTGTACTAATACAACACTTAATTCATACAAAATACATCTTTCCCATGTACTGTACACCATACAGTATGAACTTATAACGTTAATCTTCACATTACAATTACTGTACACACTTGCAGAACTGTACGGCAATAAAAGACAGGTTGAATTGCTACAGGGTATTAGATTTTTAAGAATATACTGGGTAACCTAGGGTTAACAACTCAGGCGCTCAAACAGTCAGTATGGTACAGTAGCTGTGTCCTGCTTAGGAAATCAGATCACGGCTAGTCTCCAGGATAAAACTAGTGAGCTTAAACTCTCCTAACAATTGGCTCTCCAAGAGCACAAATAACATTGAATGTGGAGACTCACGGTTACTGGAGCGGATGGAGCCGGATGAATGAATGAGGATAGGTCGCAAACAGCTGTACTGCAAACCACCAGGCAGCTCCTCTGTATCGGTGGTTGGTCTTTGACCCGCAGTAGCTGAGCGATCAGCTGACACCGCAACCCGGCGTGCTATCGATGACGAGCTGGAACAATAGACACACCTCCCACCGCAGGTAGAGACGATGCACCGCCGTAGAAAAAAGTCGCTAGGAAGGCTGAGATGTGACTGGAAATGTTTATTGAAGCATCATGGTAAATGTCTGGCGGATCTTCTGACGCGTTTCAGCCACAGCGGGTATTTGTCAAAGAGTGATCCGCCAGTGAACAGATAGCCCTAATATGGAGTGTCAAATCCAAAACACCTGTGGGATCTAATCACCACATGATGATCAGCAGGTATCTGGAGTGACATCACCATGTTAGGAGACACACATACATAAATAAAATATAACTAGGTTCATATATAGCATACTCAATAGATATGTACTATTTCAAATAAACATACATATAACAGAAACATGAATCTGGTAATTATTAAAATAAATTGGCAAAGCCAGAAGGTACCACTAATATGCTCTGAAACATTAAGGATATCATATGGAAAGAATCCATAAATAAATATGCTATATAATGAATAGCAAAAACAACAGTGGACCAGAGATAGGAAAATGTATATATAGTCTTGCCGTGGGGGGGGGGGGGGAGGGAGGAAGGGAAGAAGAACACAGAGAAGACAATGAATGAATAAAAATATGAATCAATCCCGAAGGAAATGTTGAAGTTCCCAGTCAATGTTTCATCCATATTGGTGGAGTGTATGGAGAGAGAAAATCCAGTGCATATCCCTTCTATTTAAAGATTGGAGTCTATCTCCACCTCTAACATTAATGGGCACATGTTCAATACCAATAAATTTAAAATTGGCCATTCCTCCCTGTGGGCACTCTGTGAAGTGCCTTGACACAGGGTGTGTAACATCTTTTTTAACAATCAATCTAGCATGTTCAGAAATTCTTGTATTCAATGACCTAATTGTCCTACCGACGTATTTCTTATTACATCCACATATAATGACATATATTACATAACTTGTATGACAGTTAATAAAAGTCTTAATCCTATACCGATCTTTAGGATACAAGGTATGCAATCTTTTTGTGGGTTCTACGAATCGACACCATTTACAGAACCCGCATTTGTGGAATCCTTTAGGTATGTTACCCAAGAGTTTTTGATGTCTAGATTGAAATAGACTTCTGGAAACTGAGGTGCCTAAAGTGTTCGGTTTTTTTAAATGCGAATCTAGGACCGCATTTAGTGATAGAATCTAAATCGGAATCCAGTTTTAGGACGTCCCAATGTTTATAAACAATTGAACATATTTGTTGTGCTTGTTTGTTACATTTTGTAATGAATAAAGGGTTATCTTGAACCTTATTACGTTTCCGTTTTTTATGGTGGACTAGATCAGTGCGGTCTGTAGATTCAGCATTGACATAGGCTGCATGTACATCATCTGTAGAATAACCTCTAGCCAAAAATTTAGAACTAAGTTCTTTTGAATGTTCCACAAAGGAATCTTTGTTAGAACACAATATTCTATATCTTAAAAATTGGCCTTTGGGGATCCCCCGAATGAGGGATCTGGGATGACTACATTTAGCGTGTAAATAGGCATTCCTGGAGTGGGGTTTAATAAAAATATCAGTTTGTATAATCATATCAGGATCACCATGGAGTGTCACGTCGAGATAGTTGATTGAATGTGTATCAGTATGAAATCTAAATTTAAGATTAATGTCATTAGTGTTAAGATTATGAATAAAAGTGTGTAAACTATCCAACTCACCGTGCCAAATAAAAATCAGGTCATCAATGTACCTTTTATAGAAAATAATATTAGAACGAAAGATGTTAGTGTTACCAAAAATGTGGACAGATTCCCATAGACCCATAAATAAATTGGCATATGAAGGAGCAAAAGAAGTCCCCATAGCCGTGCCCCGTTTTTGAAGATAGAATTGCGAATCAAATAAAAAATAGTTGTGAGTGAGTAAAAACAGAATAGAATCAGTGATAAATGAAATCTGTGCAGTAGAAAGTGATGAAGATTCAAGATAGTGATAAATAGCCCTTAAGCCGTGCTGGTGTTCAATGATAGTATATAGAGACGTGACATCCATGGTGACCCATCTGTATTCCTCTCTCCAGGTAATATCCCTTAATGCAATTAATAGTGCTGTAGTATCCTGAATGTAGGAAGGTAGGGTCTGTACTATTGGTTGAAGGAACCTATCAACGTACCGGGAGACACCATCCCCCAAAGATCCAATACTGGAGACGATGGGTCATCCAGGGGGGTTCTCCAGAGATTTATGGATCTTTGGGAGATGGTGAAACACCGGCACGACAAGGTGCTCACAATTCAAGAACTGTCTTTCCCTTACACTCAGAACATAAAGTATATCGCCCAATTCCAACAGATTCTGTAATTCTCTGATATAGATCATAGTAGGGTTTGTCTTCCATCTTGGATAGAAATTATTGTCACTTAGTAATCTTAAGGCTTCTCCTTTGTATTTAAGGGACGATTGGACCACAATGGCGCCCCCCTTGTCTTGTTTGCTAAGATTGTCATATATGGGTGATGAGAAGGAAAAACCTTCAGCCAAGATCCTAAGGTCCCTGTCAACCAACCTCTCAAAGGTGGATATGCAGGGACCCTTGGAACTATTAGGAATAAATAATGACTTTTTCCTAAGACCGGAGTCTATATGACCAAAAAATAGGGAGTCTGGTGTGGCCTTGGTACATCCCTCTTCATAGAGAGATTCCATCTCAAGATTGAAGACATTTTCCATAAAGGAACATACATTTGAATTTGTCGGTTCATCAACAGTTTCATATACATCAGAATCAACAGTCAAGTTACCATCAATATTATCTTTTTTTGAAAACAATTTCTTAAGTGCTAGTTTCCTAGTGTATTTTTGGAGATCAATAATTGTAGAAAATAGGTCAAAGTCCTCCTGAGGGGCGAAATGAAGTCCTTTTTTAAGAGTAAAGTCTGTTGTGGTGTCAAGGTTGTATTTGAGATGTTAATCACGTTACTTTTGGTAGGGTCTAGAAGTATCTCATCATGTGCCCATTTGTGAGGTGTGGAGTGAGAGGGGTTTCTCGATCTATTATAGTCCCGGGTAGGAATCGGTCTTTCCCATAAATAAGCTTGATTTTTCTCATAGTCAATTTTGTCTCTTGAGATTTTTTCATCCGCTCCAGTAACCATGATGCTTCAATAAACTTTTCCAGTCACCATCTCAGCCTTCCTAGCGACTTTTTTCTACGGCGGTGCATCGTCTCTACCTGCGGTGGGAGGTGTGTCTATTGTTCCAGCTCGTCATCGATAGCACGCCGGGTTGCGGTGTCAGCTGATCGCTCAGCTACTGCGGGTCAAAGACCAACCACCGATACAGAGGAGCTGCCTGGTGGTTTGCAGTACGGCTGTTTGCGACCTATCCTCATTCATTCATCCGGCTCCATCCGCTCCAGTAACCGTGAGTCTCCACATTCAATGTTATTTGTGCTCTTGGAAAGCCAATTGTTAGGAGAGTTTATGCTCACTGGTTTTATCCTGGAGACTAGCCGTGATCTGATTTCCTAAGCAGGACACAGCTACCATACTGACTGTTTGAGCGCCTGAGTGGTTAACCCCTAGGTCACCCAGTATATACTTGCCTGAGTTGTTCAGGCTGCACATAGTCCTAAGGACTCAAAGAAGATTGGGTATTTACCTATTTTGGATTAGATATCTTGTTGAAGAGTCTATACATCGCGTCAAGGCTGACGGTGACTGGTATGTTTATATACAAATATATACATTTTTTATAACAAAGCAATTATCCATTTTTCTATACTTTATCTGCTTTAGAAATAATTTTTTATAATGGATGAAGAGCACGAAATAGTGGCTGAACAAGTCACCACATATGTTCAGGACTGTGGGAACAACACGGAGAGGGAGTGAAAAAGCTTTTCGTGTTTTTGATGAAGTGATTGAGAACATCACATGTGATAGCCCCTCGGATCTTATAGACCATTTTGTCAGATTGGAAAGGTTACTTACTCAAGATATAAGACTCTTTTGGGACATAACAACGTTAGAAAACTACCTAAAGGTGAAACGCATTCCTAGGGGCTTACGCATGAAAAAGATGCCCTCCTTTGGGTTTACCAGTAAAGAGCTTGAACTTCATTGGAGAAGGATAGAGAGAAAGAACCCAATGTAGCACTCAGGTTCACCCTCTGGTGATTAGTGAATGGATTAAAACATAGACTTTATTAATAACAACATATAAAATAATGGGTGTTAAAACGACGTACTGAAGGTGTGTAGATCAATAGTACTGATAGCCTTATAGGCTCAGGATCAAACGTAGTTGTGTGTACTTGGTATATCCAGATGTCACACAAATGACGAAACAACACAGAAATCCTAGTGTAGACCTGTGTTTAAAAAGAATACTGTGTGTGTTCAGGTACCGTAGATACTTAAACTGCTGATCAAATAATGGCAGAGTCTGCGTACACCTAGGTTGAAATAGGTGATGTGACTGGTAGTGACTGATACACATATAAAACAAATAAACTATATATATCAGTGAAGTATATAATCAGCCTAATGCGCCTCTAACAAATATTGGTGTGCCTTGCACGGTGTCAAAATGACCTAAGGTAACCTATTCTGCAGGGGTAAGATGTCCTATGGTAACCTATATCACAGTAGTCAGAGGTGGTAAGTCTGACAGTAGGTTGCAGAGATAGTGAATAAACCTAATCAGGAGAACACTGATACCTAAGAACAGACAGTAATCATGATGTACTTAAGAGGAGATAGCTGCGTTGTGCATAGAGAAAATGTAACCATGGGACTGCTGTTCAATACAGCCATATACAGTGGTGCAGCCACCAGGACACTTTTCTATATACTGCTACTAGTACAGAGCACTATCCCTATAGATATTCCTAGTTGCGAGGCTTATAGTGTCCATTAGGGCACTTTTAGCCTGTGTAATCTAGAATGAGCAGACTGCCGCATAAACTCACGGTCTGAAACATGAATGCGGGGGCAATCCCTGATCTGCGCGTGCACGTAGGAGAAGGAGCCAAGTACACACAACTACGTTTGATCCTGAGCCTATACGGCTATCAGTACTATTGATCTATACACCTTCAGTACCTCATTTTAACACTCATTATTTTATATGTTGTTATTAATAAAGTCTATGTTTTAATCCATTCACTAATCACCAAAGAGTGAACCTGAATGCTACATTGGGTTCTTTCTCTCTATCCTTCACCATTGTACTGTATGTACACCCATAGCACCGTTCACAGCCTTACTCTACGGTGGCTGCAGCAGATGCTCCCCTATCGTTCTGAACTTCATTGGAGAAAGATTTTGGATGAGCGTTCAATGCAGCTTATGGAACTTATAATACGCACAAAAATTAGTGATAAGGCGACCTTAGCGATTGAAATTAACACCCTGAAAACCGAACTCAGTAAATTCAGCTCCATGGAACAATTCCCCCATAATGATAAGATTTTGCTTCAGAATATTGAAAAAATGGAGAAAGGGGTTATTCAGAAAAAACAAGAAAAATTCTCAAGAGACAGAATTGACTATGAGAAAAATAAAGTTTATTTCTGGGAAAGACCGATTCCTACCTGGGACTTTAATAGATCTAGAAACCCCTCTCACTCCACACCTCACAAATGGGCACATGATGAGAATAATGTTGATCACAGGTCAAATACAAAATCTATCTTGAAATCACCACATTCAGAACGTAGGTCTAGTTTTGATACTGACTCTTCAGATACAACTGATAGACCTTCAGTGTCCTTTTCTAAACATCAAGATAACAAAGATTCTGAACGTGGTTTTTTCAATAAAAGTTACATGACGAGCTCACGTGACGACCCACCTAGACCCCCTACAAATACAGCTAATACACAGGCAAAAAAATGGAAGAGGTGCAGAAGGGGGAAGAAGAACAGGGAAACTCACTGGCTCCGACAGCAAGAGAAAGAAATACTTCTAGACCCTACCAAAAGTAACGTGATTAACATCTCAAATACAACTTTGACACCACAACAGACTTTACTCTTAAACAAAGGACTTCATTTCGCCCCTCAGGAGGACTTTGACCTATTTTCTACAATTATTGATCTCCAAAAATACACTAGGAAACTAGCACTTAAGAAATTGTTTTCAAAAAAAGATAATATTGATGTTAACTTGACTGTTGATACTGATGTATATGAAACTGTTGATGAACCGACAAATTCAAATGTATGTTCCTTTAAGGAAAATGTCTTCAATCTTGAGATGGAATCTCTCTATGAAGAGGGATGTACCAAGGCCACACCAGACTCCCCATTGTTTGATCATATAGACTCTGGTCTTAGGAAAAAGTCATTATTTATTCCTAATAGTTCCAAGGGTCCCTGCATATCCACCTTTGAGAGGTTGGTTGACAGGGACCTTAGGATCTTGGCTGAAGGTTTTTCCTTCTCATCACCCATATATGACAATCTTAGCAAACAAGAGAGGATTGACCTTGATATTTTAAGACATGATAATACAATCGTCATAAAAAAGGCGGACAAGGGGGGGGGCATTGTGGTCCAATCGTCCCTTAAATACAAAGAAGAAGCCTTAAGATTACTAAGTGACAATAATTTCTATCCAAGATGGAAGACAAACCCTACTATGATCTATATCAGAGAATTACAGAATCTGTTGGAATTGGGCGATATACTTTATGTTCTGAGTGTAAGGGAAAGACAGTTCTTGAATTGTGAGCACCTTGTCTTGCCGGTGTTTCACCATCTCCCAAAGATCCATAAATCTCTGGAGAACCCCCCTGGATGACCCATCGTCTCCAGTATTGGATCTTTGGGGGATGGTGTCTCCCGGTACGTTGATAGGTTCCTTCAACCAATAGTACAGACCCTACCTTCCTACATTCAGGATACTACAGCACTATTAATTACATTAAGGGATATTACCTGGAGAGAGGAATACAGATGGGTCACCATGGATGTCACGTCTCTATATACTATCATTGAACACCAGCACGGCTTAAGGGCTATTTATCACTATCTTGAATCTTCATCACTTTCTACTGCACAGATTTCATTTATCACTGATTCTATTCTGTTTTTACTCACTCACAACTATTTTTTATTTGATTCGCAATTCTATCTTCAAAAACGGGGCACGGCTATTGGGACTTCTTTTGCTCCTTCATATGCCAATTTATTTATGGGTCTATGGGAATCTGTCCACATTTTTGGTAACACTAACATCTTTCGTTCTAATATTATTTTCTATAAAAGGTACATTGATGACCTGATTTTTATTTGGCACGGGGAGTTGGATAGTTTAAACACTTTTATTCATAATCTTAACACTAATGACATTAATCTTAAATTTACATTTCATACTGATACACATTCGATCAACTATCTCGACGTGACACTCCATGGTGATCCTGATATGATTATACAAACTGATATTTTTTATTAAACCCTACTCCAGGAATGCCTATTTACACGCTAAATGTAGTCATCCCAGATCCCTCATTCGGGGGATCCCCAAAGGCCAATTTTTAAGATATAGAAGATTGTGTTCTAACAAAGATTCCTTTGTGGAACATTCAAAAGTACTTAGTTCTAAATTTTTGGCTAGAGGTTATTCTACAGATGATGTACATGCAGCCTATGTCAAGTCTGAATCTACAGACCGCACTGATCTAGTCCACCATAAAAAACGGAAACGTAATAAGGTTCAAGATAACCCTTTATTCATTACAAAATGTAACAAACAAGCACAACAAATACGTTCAATTGTTTATAAACATTGGGACGTCCTAAAACTGGATTCCGATTTAGATTCTATCACTAAATGCGGTCCTAGATTCGCATTTAAAAAGGCGAACACTTTAGGCACCTCAGTTTCCAGAAGTCTATTTCAATCTAGACATCAAAAACCCTTGGGTAACATACCTAAAGGATTCCACAAATGCGGGTTCTGTAAATGGTGTCGATTCGCAGAACCCACAAAAAGATTGCATACCTTGTATCCTAAAGATCGGTATAGGATTAAGACTTTTATTAGCTGTCATACAAGTTATGTAATATATGTCATTATATGTGGATGTAATAAGAAATACGTCGGTAGGACCATTAGGTCATTGAATACAAGAATTTCTGAACATGCTAGATTGATTGTAAAAAAAGATGTTACACACCCTGTGTCAAGGCACTTCACAGAGTGCCCACAGGGAGGAATGGCCAATTTTAAATTTATTGGTATTGAACATGTGCCCATTAATGTTAGAGATGGAGATAGACTCCAATCTTTAAATAGAAGGGATATGCACTGGATTTTCTCTCTCCATACACTCCACCCATATGGATGAAGCATTGACTGGGAACTTCAACATTTCCTTCGGGATTGATTCATATTTTTATTCATTCATTGTCTTCTCTGTGTTCTTCTTCCCTTCCTCCCTCCCCCCCCGGAAAGACTATATATACATTTTCCTAACTCTGGTTCACTGTTGTTTTTGCTATTCATTATATAGCATATTGATTAATGGATTCTTTGCATATGATATCCTTAATGTTTCAGAGCATATAAGTGGTACCTTCTGGCTTTGCCAATTTATTTTACTAATTACCAGATTCATGTTTCTGTTATATGTATGTTTATTTGAAATAGTACATATGGCGGATCACTCTTTGACAAAGGCCCACTGCGGCTGAAACGCGCCAGAGGATCCGTCAGACTTTTACCATGATGCTTCAATAAACTTTTCCAGTCACCATCTCAGCCTTCCTAGCGATTTTTTTCTATGGCAGTGCATCGTCTCTACCTCCGGTGGGAGGTGTGTCTATTATTAGATTTTTAAGACAACAACTCGTGATCACCCACTTGAGTTTCTCGACGGTATTGCAGACCGCGCAAAAATGCAATTTTCTGAACCCAGTAAAAACCAGAGTCAACACGCATCTTAAGGCGGTACGGTTGGAAGAAATTGCGCGCCATCACATGGGTATTCCGAGGTTTTAACCGTACTATTTGCTAAAATTATGGCCGCTGCATCTGTAATTTAGACTGCTTGTTTGGGCACCCCAGGTCTGGAATCTCAGCAGTGCCTCCAAATGTAGCCCCTTTTTCCCTGTGTCCACGTGCGCTTTACCTGATAGGCTCACAGGAGGCCTGAACCTCCACTGCAGGGAGCCTGGGGTGTACCTGATTCATTCCGGTGACAGCACCTCCACCTGTGAAGGATCCTAGCACTGCTGGATACCCCTTGCACAGGACCCAATACAATAAATACACACTTGTACAGGATAACAGATTTACTGAACGCATATAATACTATAACAGAATAACATATATTAGGTAGGCCTCGCGCGACCGTAACCACACAGTGTCCCAACCACCTTGTCCACACCCTGGAACCTAAACACCTGGTGTCCACAGGAGCCACAACCCACCCCAAAGTAGCGCTACCCACAGGAAGTGTGTGTTATAGTTGGTGCACTTGAAGATCTTGATAACTGCTAGGTGCTCCGGCACCAAGTACCACCAGCTGATGAAAGGGGCCCATCAGGTCCCACGTCGTCACTGTCTGAGATGGTGTCCACCTCTATGTGGGGTTGACTCCGGTTGGAGGGTCCCACCATGAAGAGAGTCTCTTATTATGCGGTGGTGGTCTGGTCGGCCGCAAGTACTGCATGGCATCGCTGTGTCCCTGACACTAAAAGTTCTAATTGGGGCAGTGTCCCTATCTAAGAGGGCCTGTCCCTGAAGCAGCCACAACCTGTTTGGGTCTCACAGCCTTCATTGGGAGTAAGGGGGGGGGGGTGGGCAAGCTATGCCTAGTCCAGTGAAGCATAGCTCCCTGGACACTACCTTTCTGTTCCTGCCCCCTCATCTAACTGGCGTGGCTCTTCAAGCACTCCAAATGTATCTGTCCTGGTGCAGGGGATTCTGGAAGCCCTATTGGCTGTTGGTCGGCATGTGATCTGCAGCCCCAGTGGCTTCTGGGGCATGTAGTTCCCCTGAGGAGCTTTCCTCTAATGGTCTCTGCTGTCCTGATGTTCTGTGCATGTGCGAGGTGTACCACCATGGCCATCGCAACTATTGGGCCATTGTGCATGAGTGAGCCTCTAATCGTGCATGCACAAAAAGCAAGATGGCTGTCTGTATCCCTGGACTGCCCCGGAGCTCCGGCAGCACATGACAACCCCCACCACCTCCCTCAGCACACCAGAGCACATCCGCAACCAGCCACAGTCTCCCTCTTCCCTTGCAGCCACAGCAAGGTGAGGGGGTACCAAGGGGGACCCAGAGGGGGAACTGGCCACACACACACATATATATATATATATATATATATATATATATATATATATAAAGCCCTGATAGGTTTTGAGCTATTATTCTGTCCTCCTCCTGGCAGTAAAGCCTAGTAAGGGTAGGTTGCCAGGGGTAATCATGGGTTTTCCCCACTCATTGCAGTGCAGTGAGTCAGAGAAAGTAGTGTCATCAGGCATTGTGTCCAATCAGAGGCACAGGGGTGGTGCTTACTGGATCTGTACTTAATGCACTGTACTTCCTGTATTTAGCCAGTCTGCGTCTACCGTGAGAGAGGCAAGGTTTACCCAACTAAGCTGTCATGGCTCTGGCAGTTTGAGGCCCTCCCTTAGTGAAGCGGTGGGAAACCTATACCTCTTATCCCTCAAGGGGATAAGGGAAGAGCAAGGACCACTCTTGGTGCCCGTTGGCTGGGAGTGGATCCAGGGACATTCTGACACCTTAACAACTGCTATCAATATGTGGCTGCTGTATACAGAAAGACCCAAATAAAGAATCCAGTGTTTTTATAAACCTCCTGACTGAGAGTGAAATCTATTAAGAGGAGGGGGAGAAGATTCTTCTGCAGAGTCTTCTCCCCATACACCTGGGGGCTGCACGAGATGGAGATGCTGCACCTTTAAGTACCATTCAGGCAAGACCCCAGAAGCCTGTCCTGTCCTTCCCCTATAACATCATGCGGGAGACCCAGGGCCCCCTGTTACCAGCAGGTATGCACCACACTAAGCCATGTAACCAGAGCAACATTCCCCGAGAGAGGCCCTATGTGAGATTAGGTGGGGGAAACAGGGTTACATATATATATATATATATATATATATATATATATATATATATATATATACAGTGTTCGACAAACCTATACATTTGCTCGCCCCGGGCAAGTGGATTTAACCCCCGGGCGAGTAAATATTGGACCAAGCAGCACACGTTTGGTAGTAGGTGGCGAGTAGATTTTTTTGTGTGGCGAGTAGATTTTTTTGTGATTTGTCAACCACTATATATATATACATACATACATTTTTGGTAAAAATTTCCAATTGAAGTTAATTGAGTGTTTTTTTTTTTAAATAGCCAGAATGGTTGTTTCGGCATATACAGAATAAGCCCCTACAGTATGTGTTAGGCAGCTAGACGTTTCTTTATTTTTTATTAAACCAATAGTTTTAATAAAATGGAATAGTCATGTTTTCAATTACAATTATATTTAATTATATGTGTGTTAAACAAATGTTTTATGAATATAAATGCTGGTTTTACATTAACTCTGAGTGAGTGACACATTTACAGATGACCTCATGCATTTAAATCAATCAATAAAGCAGTTGCTTTGTAAATGTTCTGTAACATATGATGCTCCCCCTTTCTTTTTTCCCAAGATAATGCTATTTCTTTTAAAGGAAATTAAACATTTACTTCTCTCGTTTTAACTAGCCGTGTGTAGGAAATGCATCTCTGTTGATTATACATCACTTTGATGGACCATCTTTAGAAAAGTAATTAAACTGAAAGAGATTATTCTGTGTTGCTTACTGCTCTGTACTGTCCGCTTAATCCTCTAGAGCTAGACAATAAATACAACCTTAAGTTCAATTAATATCTATCTAGAAGCTGTGGCTATCCATTTAGATTGAACTGCATTAGACAAGCTGAGATCATACATTGTTTTTCACAGTCATATCCTTCCTGACCTCAAATGAATAATGATATATTTGTTGTTCTATTGTAAAGCATACACCCCTAGGGTAGTGATACATGTAACAGTAAATAATGGTGGTGGAAAATACAAATAATACGTTCAAAAAGGGAACCCATTTGGGCTCAAAATGTAAAGAAATTAATGATTAAGTGGAAAATAATTCCCATTATAAGTTGGCTAATAGTCCTTATCTTGCATTTATTACAGTATGTTTCAATAAGGTCCTTTCTACTGGCCATTTATTGGTTCCTAGATAAATCAGTGTAGAGTTTCTTGTGGCTTAAATTTTTTAGGGCAGAATTAATTTAAATGGTTGATTTATGCTTTTGAGTTTGTAAAGGATCCATGGTTCAGGAATGTAATATAAATTCATAATCTATTTAAGATCATCCTGTGCACTGTGTATAATTTTTTGGTAACCAAGAAAGTGTCAGCATTTTCACTGAACAGCACGTTTTGAACAATAACTATCATATTTGATTTCTGAAAATCCAATTTTTGAGCGTTGTATAGTATATGCCTCCAACTCCAAGTCATGTGAAAAAGCAAATCGAAAAAGCATTTAATAGTACAGTAGGCATATAATAATATTTTAAAATACCTTATACATATATTAAATAGCTTGATGTCTGTTATCAGCAAAGAGATAATTATGTGAGGACACACATTACAAAACCATGAATTTAAATCTCACTGTATCTTACAAAAACATAAATTGATTCCCTAACTGGGGTTTGTTATAGAAATAACTGGATTATAAAGCAGACTGCTGTTTTTCTGGTTAAGTATTTTCTTAGTATACTAGTCATTGACGCCAAAATCCATTAAAATCTAAGTAAGACACAAGGGCGCCCAATATTTTTGGATATTTGTAGACTACATCAGCCACTGGCACAATATACAGAATATTCTGTACTTTTTTCTTCAGCCATTGGCATAGAAATGTCACTCTTACATTATGGGCACTACAGAGGACTTTAAAATTAAGTACACAAGTTTTTTTGAGTATTCTCCCAGTATCTTTGTGCTCAAGCCCAGGCAACCGAGGTACTGTACGCCTGTCAAAAGTGCAAAATACTGTACAGTAACCAGACAGGGGACTATGCAGAGAATTCTGCCGCTTGTTTTGATTCGCCATTTGGATACACGTTTTGCAGAAAAGTACGAATCCCTGTGAGAGCAACTTTTGTAAACATGGCGATTAGTCAGTGGAGTGATTCGCGTCAGCGGGAACAAGAGGAAATGATGTTGCATGTAAATGGTGGTTTATTTTTTTTTTTGTTTTGCATTGTGCGCGACTCTCGCGAGACCTTCAAGTAGTTGAGCGGACTATTTAAAGTGCGTATTTTGGTTAATCTTTATCTGTGTTGTTTGGAGTAGTGAGTGAGAGGCAGACAGAGCTAGTATTTGTGAGGATTTTAGATTGTTGTTATATTTGGATTAAATTGGATTGAATTGTGATAGTGTTGTCTTGTTTATTTAAAATGTATTTCACCCATTTTTTGTCTTGTTAGTTTGAGTGTGTCATTTTATTTATTTGTTATTTGTGAGTGTTAGAGGTATGGAAGGTATGGAAGGGAGGAGTGGTGGTGCTGGGGTGAGTGGTGATGCTGGGGTGAGTGGTGGTGGTAGGGTGACTGGTGGTGGTGGGGTGACTGGTGGTGGTGGTGTGGCTGCTGGAGGTGATTTAATTTGGAAGAGGGAGAGAGCAGTCTGCAGCAAACATCAGTGCTTATATCTGGACAGGAGAATACTATTGCCAAAAAAAGGAATGTAAAATGTAACGAGGAGGAAAACAGATTCCTCGTAACATGTATTTTGAAGCATTATGATCGGCTGTTTGGTCATTTAGTACAGTGGCGGCCGCCTTCAGTCTACAGCGGCCGCCTCCGCGGTTATTTTTAAAATGCGTTCAGACGCAGGCTTTTTTTTTTCTTTCCAGCGCCGCAGGCGCTTCCTTTGTCCAGCGCCATTAGCGCTGATTGGGAGAAACGGCCGCGCACGGCCGCAAGATGCAGCTGGCGCGCGGCCAATTTCGGAGCGAAAATTAAAAAGGCAGGGAAAATTGCGGTTAAGCTTTAGATTAAGCTTAGCCGCAACAGTAGGTAAGAAATTAATTCTCTATTAATTTCACTAATTATCTTGTAATCAATTATATAATTAGTAGCCATTCACATAGAACTGATATTAACATAAATGTCATTGCGTATTTAAAATAAAATAAAAGCAGCACAATTGCCTGTAAGGGGCGCATAGTGAGAGTGACATTGTTCAGCATACTCTTAGGCTTTGCCCATAGTGGAAACGAGCGCAAACTTTCCTCTCTGGCGATGTGTGGACTGTAGGTTTCTGGAAAGCGAGCGTGGGGGTGGGTGTGGTCATGACGTGGGGAGGCATGTCAAGGAAGTGTCATGCATGAGATCACACCTTTAGCAAATAATAAAATGCATAATGCCATGCAAAAACAGAAGGAGTTTGCAGAAATATATGATCAGCCTTAACAGTGGGGGTCCCTTCTTCTGAATAGAAATCCCGCTGTGTGAATCCTCCTGGGCTGCATCAGTCTGGAAAGGATGCACAGTAAGAATAGACTGAATCAGTCACTCTCCCTGCATGCCTCTAACAGGTGATTCCGCTGCTTTTATTTTATTTTAATAACACAGTATTTAAGCAGGGGGGCTGTGTAGTTGAACGGCATTAATTTCCGGCAGGGGTAAGTACAACTTTTATTTATTATATGCTGGCTGGGCAATGTTTTATTTTTAATGGAAGGGATGGGTAGTAGGGTTGTTGTATTTTAATGTTTGTTGGGGATAGAGGGGGTGGGTGAAGGGTGTAGTTGCCCCGGGGTGGCTGGTTAGGCCTCTCGGTAGTGGGAGGAGTTAACTGCTTCATTACTAGCGTGGTTGCTACCGCTAAGGTAATGATGGGGTTAACCCTTCCCGCAACCTTCCCGGTTGGCCAACCACCCTCCCTGGAGCAACTACCCCCTTCACCCACCCCCACTACCCTCAATAAACCAGGTTCTCGGGTTTCACCCCTTCATTGCCTAGGTAATGAAAATGCTTTTATTTTAATAACACAGTATTGAAGCAGAGGGTCTCCGAAGATGAACAGCATTAATTTAAGCCTCAGGGACCCCCTTCTTCCAAGTTACAGGACCCGGTATGGGGTGCCGGTATCTCTCTGCATTACTTAAATGTCCTGGTCACGTCACGCAGGACATTTAAACATGGCGGAGATACCAGCACCCCAGCTGAAATTAATGCAGTTGAGTTCCGAAGACCAGCTGCTTCAATACTGTGTAATCTCCTTACTGAGACTCCACGAGCACACCAGAAGCCTACATAGTTATACATACAGTATATAGGAAAATAATCAAAAAACAACTTGATAGGCAAGGTAAAGATATTGTATAAAAAAGGCATCTTTGAGCAAATACAGTGGCAAGAAAAAGTTTGCCAACCCTTAGGATTTTCACATATTTCCCTTATTTCATACCTAAAATGTTATCAGATCTTAATCTGTCCTATAGATAAATAGATAAAGATAACATGTGCAAACAAATGACACAAGAACATGATACTTCTTCAACATTTATTTATCCACAAATGATTCAACATTCAATATTCATGTGTGAAAAAGTACAGATGCAGCAGCCGTTATCCGATCATTTCACGGGTTGTATTCCTTTGCACACTCCCTGTTGGTTCGAGATTTCTTGAAATTTTCCCGTGTTAAGACGCGATATTTCTAGTGTTTTGATCGAGTGCAGAAAATTGCATTTTAGAATTGTCGCGGTCGCGATCGCGATTTGTTGTCTTAAAAAATCTAATTGCAATTCAACCTGTCTTTTATTCCCGTACTGTACTTTGTGTGTGTGTGTAATTGTAATTTGAAGATTAAAAATATGAGTTAATATACAGTACATGGGAAAGAGTTTCTTTCTGAGGCTCCTTAGCTGTTAGCCATACAAAAATTCTAGAACTGTAGAAGATTTAAAATATGAACACACAAAACAAAAAGTATTTTTAACGAATTAAATGTTTTATTTGTACAGGATAATAAAGTAAAAACGAATAATACAAAAATAAAACGTCGCTCTCCTTCCGAATGTAAAATGTGTATTCTGCACATGCGTTTATGTTACTTGAAAAAAATCCTAGGATTGCAGCGGTGCATAGCAAGTAGAGTAGGGGACCAGCAGTGTAGGGGTTAAAAATATTTTATTAAAGTGACATGGTAACGGGGACAAACACTCTGACACGTTTCGGACAAAATGTCCTTTATCAAAGAGATGATTCGCGTCATCTCCCCTCCACAGTCTTATAGGGAATCCCCCGCCCACCCGCGTCACAACGCTGCATCATTTTGGCGCGAAAATCGCCAAGATTCAATATCATTGGTCTAGTTACTAGCCAATTGGAAGGCTCTGTTCTGTGGATGTGCTCCGAGTGAGAGGGGAGTGACGCGTCGACCTTACAGTCTCGCAAGCCACCCCCCCTGCTCACGCGAGCACACAGCACTGCATAATAGCCATAAAGAGTATCCCGTTTAGGAACACTGGCATTGAGACTAATTCTACAAGCTTACTTCATAGTACAATACCTAACAAGCGTAGCAATGCGGATCAGAGAGGGAGGGGGGAGGGGGGGTAAAGGGAAAGTAGAGAAACAGAAAGACTGTTAGGGGGATAATGGCCTAACATAGAACAACTTGTACAAAACAATTATTAAAAAGAAATACATTAAAAACAAGTAACAATAGATCTGCGAACCATAAGCTGGGATGGAGGTGATATAGAAGTGGACAATGCAAAGATCGAATGTGCAGTGTTTCAAATGACAATTTATCTATCATATCATAAGTATATATAAATGAATAAAATTCAAGTACATACTGTTTGATATTCTTGCTTTCTCACTTGTCCATAGCAGTCATATCATGTTAACGAACCAATTGTGGGTAGGATATGCATGGCAAATCAATTACGGTCATAATGAATAATAAGGTCAAGAGGAATGGAACAGTTGATAGAAATAGCTATAATTCTTTGGATAACGATCCATTTATGTACAGATACTCATCAATTTATATTAATAATGCTAGAGATTACATATATCTCCTATTGGGGAAAACTGTGTATATGCATCACTATGAGTGAACATATATCTAGAACGTGGACTTTATTTCAAGAAGTGTTTGAGTTCCCAGTCCTGGTTCATGCCCCTAGGTGCTAAGGTCCCAAGGGCATAAATCCAGAACATCTCCCTGCAGTTCAGTATGGATTCCCTATCTCCTCCCCTCGGATGTATATGAATGTTCTCTATAGCACTATAGGAGAATGTGGTAATTGATCCCATGGGGCATGTGTTAAAGTGGCGAGCTACAGGAAAACGATCCTCACAGTTTTTTATAGTGCGAATATGTTCTGTTATTCTAATTCTGAGTGCTCTAATCGTCCTACCTATGTAGCCACTCCCACATGCACATTTCAATAGGTAAATGACAAAGTTCGTGTTGCAGGTCATGAATGATCCAATATGATGTATATAATTAGTGTGAACATTTCTCCCAGATTTTAATGGTGTTGCATATCTGCAGAGATTACAGTTCCCACATTTGAAGAACATCTGTTTCTCAAGATAATCAAGCGTGATGAACGCACCCAGGAAGCTGCTACGCCGTGAGTATTGTTTTCCCCCCTCATTCATGGGGATTGGCTGACCGGCAACAGTGTGACAGTGAGGACAGCCTGCCCTGTGGAGTCTTACAAGATTATTGGTATGTCAGCCCTTTAATTGACTCTGTTTTATGGGCATTCAAATACTACAGAAGGATCACTGTTCATCATACACTGGGTCCAATACTCTGTTTAACTTTATGTGCTTCCATTTACCATGATATGTGGATTTTGATATGTTTATACAATGATTTCATCTATGTCTGAACCGGATTGAGCACTGCCACTGGGACCTGTGCCCTAAACTTTCTATCTGCGTTTATGTTACATTTGAACCTTGTTGAAACGCATATGCGTGTCATCACATTTCTGTGCATGTGTCTAAATCAAATTGGCACCTTGTTGAAACGCATATGCGTGTCATCACATTTCTGCACATGCGTTTATGTTACATTTTAACCTTGTTGAAACGTATATGTGTGTCATCATATTTCTGCGCATGTGTGGAATGTACAGTACAGTACTGTGTATGCATATTACAGTACAGTAAGATACAGTTCATTTACTCATGGAGTCACTAAATATCTGCCATACAGTACAGTACAGTACTGCTGGTAGTGTATATAAATAGTAAAAACAACTTTTATTTTCTAGATTTACATAGTATAGTGTACATACTGTACTGTAAGTTTATTAAAGCACTAAAAGCAAATTCATTTCATTACTGTATAGTAAGATACAGTTCAGTGCATTTCTTCACGGAGTTGCTAGATATCTGTTGTACAGTAGTACTGCTCTTTGTGTATTGACTGTACTATATATAGTAAAAACACTGTTTACTGTATGTGCTCTACTGTAGTTATATACTGTAGTATACTGTAGTATAATGTACAGTATCTCAATGAGACATTTTTATATATTTAAATGCATTTGGAACTTTACATTACAGTATGAACTTGATTTTAAAGATTTTAGAGTGTATGTCAAAGATTAACAGTATTTAGATATACGATATTTAAACTACATCAGTATTTAATTTTTTTATTATACTATTTAAGTACTAAAAGCAACTTAAGTTCAAGATTTATATACTGTATACTGTACTGTAGGTCAGATACATATATATTTCTATATTTAAATGCTGTATATATATTTAAATGCCTTTGCAACTTTATGTACAGTACGGTATAGTACTGTACCTGTACTACTGTAAGTGTGTAAACAGTAAAACATGAATACACTAAAAAATTATATGTAAAGAATGAAAAAAAATATGTTTTTTAGGATAACAAAGGAAAAATGCATAATACAAAAATACAATGTCGCCTCTTCTTCAAAATTTACAATCTTGTCTTTTTCTTCTTTGCAATGGATGGTGCTTCTTGGACATCTTGTTCTGTAAAGAAAGAGACAATATTATACAGTATATTTACAATCGCACCGTACTGTACATTATTCAATCCAGATTTTTGGGGTGTTTGGGAAGAAAGGGCATGACATGGGGAACAGTACATGATGACTACAGTGCCTTATATCTTCTGCTTTTGGGCTAATAGGACTAGACTCTAGTCCTCTAGTCACTAGAGGTTTACAGTACATTAGGTTTTTAGGGGAAGGGACATGGCATGCATGGATTTGAACACTGTGTCTTACTTGGCAGTTTTTCTGGGAGAGTTTCCTGCACGTTGTCTTTGCCCATCTCCAAACATGCAAAATAGAAAAAATATTATTATACCATGATGCCAGTACAATCTATTGTTGTACACTGTCTCTGTCTCTGTCTCTGTCTCTGTCTCTGTCTCTCTCTCTCTCTCTCTCTCTCTCTCTCTCTCTCTCTCTCTCTCTCTCTCTCTCTCTCTCTCTCTCTCTCTCTCTCTCTCTCTGTCTCTCTGTCTCGAAAATAAACATACAGACAAAACAAGATAGGAATATACAATTGAAATACAAATTATTTACATCTTGGAAGATTCACAAAGCTCCATTATTGACTTAACAAGGCGTTCACATTTGCTAACGCATCATAAAGTTATAACAGATACCTTCAAAGCTCACTAGTACAGTGTTTAGTGGGCCCTTTTGTTACTATTACTGATGTTTGTGCTAACGAAATGCAATGGAACTATTCCCTCTAACAACTCCTATCCTCAGAGCCACATGGATTTAACAGTTGCTTATCTGCATTGCTTACAGCAGGTCATATTTAACGGTGGCATTGGTGCCCTACAGATCCTGAAATATGGGCTTTGGAGTAAAGGAGAAGGTCTGGAGGGAGCCAACGTGAAGCAGTGCTATCTTAACATGACATTAAACCTATGCAAATGAGTTAGCCAATGGCTGTTGATTTAGCATATAATTAGCTTTGTGAATTGGTGTTAACCTCAGGGAACATGATGACCATTACTGATTTTGATAACATGACATTATGAGCCCTGACGCAATGGACTTTTGTGGATCTGGACCTTAAAGAGCTTACATTTTATTAGAAAGCTGTTCCAGAGTAGCACACCATTATTCTGTGAAAGGTGACATTACAAACTGGTGCTGCCCAAAGCATATGAAATGAGCGTCTTTCTTTTGTGTGTTTAGGAATATTCCGTTGTACAAAGAATTGTAGAAAAATCAACAGATCATAAGTTTGTTTCATTTGAAATTGCTTAAACATCAACAAAAAGATTCTTCTATTTTTCCCTTTCAAGGTAAAATAAACATTAAAAAATATATTTGAAAGCTAGTGCTACCACTTCATTATTAATGAATGAAGCATACTTGCTTAACCTCTGTGTGCCACTTGACGTACAGTAGCTACTATTTTATGGAGTATGGAACTGCAGGGGCCCCTTGAAGTTGTAGCTCCATTATATCCATCAGAACATCCCCTCTGTTTCTTCCTCCCATCCTACAGCTCATCCTAACTCTCCTCCGGCCTTCCTTGACTCTTATTCCACTGTCTCAGAGGAGGATGTGTCATTGTTGATCTCCTCTTCCCCCTCTACCACTTGCTCTCTTGACCCCATTCCCTCCCATCTCCTAAACCTCTTGGTCCTACTATAATCCCTATCCTCACACACATTTTTAACTCCTCCCTCTACTCTGGTACCTTTCCATCCTCCTTCAAACATGCAACAGTTATACCATTACTCAAAAACAGCAAGCGTGACCCTACCTGTCATTCTAACTATCAACCTGTCTCCCTCCTGCCTTTAGCCTCCAAACTCCTTGAACGTCTTGTATTCTCTCGCTTGCTCCATTTTCTCAACACCTATTCTCTCCTAGACCCTCTACAATCTGGCTTCCGTACTGCTCACTCCACGGAAACAGCCCTCATTAAAATAATGGATGACCTCCATGCTGCCAAAGACAGAGGTCATTACACTCTGCTCATATTACTCGACCTCTCTGCTGCATTTGACACCGTAGACCACCCTCTTCTACTTCACATTCTCCATACTCTTGGTATTCGTAACAAAGCTCTATCCTGGATCTCCTCTTACCTTACAGGTGAGAGGCAGGAAGGCCGGACAGCAGGAGGTTACAGTAATCAAGATAGGAGAGAATGAGGGCATGAGTCAGTTTTAGCAGTCGAGCAACAGAGAAACGGGCGTATCTTTGTGATATTGGGGAGGAAAAAGCGACAGGTTTTAGAAACGTTCTGAATGTGAGAGGAGAATGTGAGAGATGAGTCGAGTGTGACCCCTAAGCAGCGTGCTTGGGCTACTGGGTGGGAATGATCATACTTCCAACAGTAATGTGGAAGGAGGTAGTAGGGCCAGGTTTGGGAGGAAGTATGAGGAGCTCTGTTTTTGATATGTTAAGTTTAAGTCGGCGGATAGCCATCCAGGATGATATCCCAGAGAGACATTCAGAAACTTTGGTCCATACAGCAGATGTAAGGTCAGGGGTTGAAAGGTAAATTTGTGTGTTGTCTGCATAGAGGTGATATTTAAACCCAAAAGATGTGATTAGGTCACCTAGAGAAAGTGTGTACAGAGAAAAGAGAAGAGGTCCCAGGACAGAGCCCCGAGGTACCCCCACAGAGAGATTGATAGAGGAGGAGGTGTTAGCAAAAGAGACACTGAACGTACATTGGGAGAGGTAAGAGGAGATACAGGATAGAGCTTTGTTACGAATACCAAGAGTACAGAGAATGTGAAGGAGAAGAGGGTGGTCCATGGTGTCAAATGCTGCAGAGAGGTCAAGTAATATGAGCAGAGTGTAATGACCTCTGTCCTTGGCAGCATGGAGGTCATTCTTTATTTTAGTGAGGGCTGTTTGAGTGGAGTGAGCAGTACGGAAGCCAGATTGTAGAGGGTCTAGGAGAGAATAGGTGTTGAGAAAATGTAGCAATCGAGAGAATACAAGACTTTCAAGGAGTTTGGAGGCAAAAGGCAGGAGGGAGACAAGTGGTGGTATTCTGGTGCTGGTCCTTTCATTCTGGTATGCAAGGGGTTAAAAACATGAATCAAATCTAGCACTGAAAGGAATGTGAAATCCACAATTTATTGTGCATTTGCTAATAAACGTTTTTTTGCTTTTTAGTCTTCCCTATTATAGAGAAGCATTGCCACCAAAACCGGAATTTTCATCATGCTTTTATAGCCCTTAATTGGCTGCAGCTGGTTCCCTGAGCAACATGGTTGTTCTTAAAGTAGCGGTCCCACTTAACTTGTACAATAATAAATTGTTTGTGCTTTTTCCCTTTACTTCCCCATTTTCATCATGATCACATATTGTACTGTATTGCATTAGGAAATTTGCCAGTAGTTTTTGCCTTTGTAAAAATAGTAACCTTTCCAGAGCTCTTCTTTAAATGCATTGCACTTGTGCTGTTCTTAGAATAGCCCATGACTTAGCTTATAGCTCTTGAGATCTTTAAATACAGAACCATATTTACTAAAAAGCTCTTCTCCATAAGACACCTAACATGCTGTAAGATACCTTACAACCCATTAACTCATGCACTTTGTTTCACTAGACAGTTTGGCATTGAAAAAGTTTGATCCATTTTGTTGAAATCCACAATTTGCTCCTAAGTTATCTAGAGATACCTTTGCAGCCTGGGTTAGTGTGGGAATCCCCAGGGTCGGGGACTTACAGTATTGTCTGGTGAGAATATTAAGAGCTTTGCAGAATGGAGTCTGCCATCTGCCGAAATCTTAAAATATTTATTGGGCAAAAGGGAGAAGCAACCCTCGCTCAGCTGTGTAGGGGATAAGGGGGGAGGTGCACCTCGGGTTAAGTATTGATAGATACTAGAAACAGAACAGTACACCCAGTTGTGGGCACTTACCAACCCTGCTGGGTAGATTGATGATAACAGTTACAACATTTTAATTAGATCAATTAAAATAATAGAGATAAATAAAAAGGTATAGGGGAACCTACAGGGGTTCACAAACAATCTATAATAATAAGGGGATAGATCAACTCTGTAATTATACAGTATGCATATGTATAGGCTGATAGGATGGATTTTAAAAGCTAATAGCAAAAGTTGAATCTGGTTGAAGGTCCAAGGTGGAAAAGGGACCATGTTGGAAGGATGAGGGATTAATTACCTCTCCATTAGAGAAGTATAATAGGTAATTATACAGCTCCTGCATGGGGCTATAAATAGCATAACTTGCCCAAGATTGGCATAGGTCACCCAATGTACAGTACAGATCCAGAATATATAATAAGCTGGTAAAGGTGCCATCTATATGGTAGAAAGCAGTATACAATACACAGTATAATTAAGTAAATGTGTAACTGCTGCATGGAGGTCAATGAGTACCTGACATGTGTGTAGTTAAAATAACATAATAGTTGTGTAATGAGTAAAGATAGCAGTTATATCATAATGGTGCCTGATAATTCATAGATAGTAGTATGATATGTTAACAGGTGTACAGTAGAGGAATCAGTACCCTTTAAAAATAAGCAAAAACATGCTATCAGCAATAGGTATACTGTACATCAGTATATGTCTCATAGGGTAGTATATAATGTTATAAACACTATGGGGCCTATTCTATAAACTTCGAGAACGAAATCATCGAGATTTTTGAGCACTTTAAAATGACAGCCCTCTGAGCAGGATGTTGCTGAGCAAAGTTCCAATTTTCATGCTGAGTTCATGCAACACGCTTATACCTATTGTCTTTCACGTTACCAGACCTACATCACGTACCTCGACTATCCTCGTCTCCAGCCTGTCTCGACATCTGCAACCATATCGACTATCCTTGTCTCCAGCCTGCTTCAACCTCTGCATTCACACCAAGTATGCAACTCTGCTGCCAGCCCTGACCTTCGGCCTACGACACACTACTCTATCAGAACTCTGTACCTTGGCTCAGGTCAGTTCTTTCACATTCCTACCTCAGCCCTGCGGTCCGCTTCCTGCCTGAGACGAGCATAGTTACAGTATCCGTTCAATGCTTTCGGGACAGTGGCCAAAATGGCTCCCTTTCACATACTGTACAGGGTGGTCTTGCCCACTAATCATGCCAGTTTGGAGACAAATATTCACCCTGATTCAAATATAAAATTATGTTCCAGCACTCACTGACTGATAGAATACTTTAAAATGTGTGAATATGCTACAAGTTCAAAAGTTTAATAATGGAAGCACAAGATATATAAATTGGAACAATGCAAGTGAAAATCACACAAGTTCAAAAATTACCCCCTAAATGCAAACAATGTGGGGAAACACAGGGGAAGGGTAAAAGACAGGGAAAACCACAATGGGGAAGTAGGGGGGGGTGAACAAGGGGGGGGGGTGGGAGGGATATTTGGGGGGGCAACGTTTTGAGATTAAGACCCCTTCCTCAGGCCCATTCCTCAGGTCCAATAGGACCAAAGTTACTTCCTATACCCTGTGTCCCCAACAGACTGAGTCAACCCAAAAAAAGATTGTAATAATATAAATGAGTGAAATGAAGAGTACAAAGTGATTGTACCCTAAAGAAAATTCACTTACATCCACACCACTAATTAAAATATAACCTTTATTATTATTACTTACACTGGCGACACACTTTATCCTTACCTGGCTGGAGCCGCAAGCCGGGAGGTGTCCCGGCTTGCTCGTTTATTTCCCTCGGCGTGCCACGCGTGATTGATGCGCGTCACGCTTCATCGGGAGCGTGCGCGCATGGCGCGTGTGCCCAGGGCTCCCCGAGGGAGCCCTGGTGTCCCGCGATGTGGGGGATTGCGGTTGGGGGCTCTGGGGGACCCGGCAGACCCGGAGAGGGGAGGGGGAAGCCCTGATCGGAGGACCGATCCTCCGAGGCTCCGGCGCGCGCCCGGGACATCTCGGCGCGCGCCCGGTTTCTGTCGCGGCCGAGACCGGGCAAAGGTAAGAATAAACTCGGCCGCGACAGTAAAACATATATTACCGAGTGTGTATATAACGGTGTTTAAAAAGAAATTAAATCAAGTAACACATGCAAAGTCCCCTCTCATATATAAACACTCCTACTCAGTACTTAGTAGGGGACTAAATTGTTCAATCAGCAAAGGTGGAAAACCACCAGATCAGTGAATAGCACAGATGATATGATAATAGTATTAACAGTGGAGAGATAAGTTAATAATTGTTACATCACTAGTTATTAGTTCACCACCAATTGAGTACTTGGTATATAATAGTATAATGCACAGGGTGCTGAAAGAAAGTTACTTAGGCACATAAATATCACATTGATACCTTATAACACTGCCCACACAGCACTAATATGCATAATGAACGTATGTATATAAATTGCAGTGAGGTGAATAATGCAGCCACAAGTGCCACCTAAATCCACATCAATAAGCTCTTAGCACCCATTGCACAACATAAATACACTTAAAGTGTGTTAACAACACAAATACAACAGGAGGCACGATGTAAGACTCCAATACCACTTAATGGAGAACAGATGTATTTCCCTCCCTGTTAAAGTACGAGTAAACACTAAACTAATAGCATATATAGGCTATAACACGGATTTGCTGAATACAGAACACTGCCCTAAAACAGCTCCATAACGGAGACTGATGACGGCATCACGTGCCCAATGCACGTTTCTCTCCAGCTACGGAGCTTCGTCAGGGACAATTTTGCAGTAAGAAGGAAGCGAAGCTTATTTATGGCCTGCCGTCTCCATAGAGACGCTATACATGGCTCATCATTGCGCATGCGCATACAAGCGCATGCAAAATTCTTTATACATAGAAGAGCGGATCAAAATCTAAACAATAAATGACATAGGTACCCTAAATCCAGAGAATATAATGTTGCAAATACCTTTGGGGATGTCCGGCAGCCACTGCATTCAGGTGCCTGTATGACACAGAACGCTTTTGCGCATGTGTAGGAAGATAGACTCTATCCTTGGTACTAAGAGTCTCCTTCTAACCACTACGCATGCGCTCCCAGCGGGCAGTTCTACACTCAAATGCGCAGATGTGAGCAGATAGACTCAAACACTTCTTTCCTCATTCACAACGCGATCAGTAAATTGTACTGCGCATGTGTAGGGAGATAGAGCCTGCAATACCTAATATTTGGGTCCTCTCTGAGAGTGTAAGGCTGTCAACAAAGATGATGCCATTACAACTAGCATTTGTACCTATATCAACCAGATTAGATGCTCCCATTTGCTTCCCTTAGTACAAATACACAATGGTGTCAATAGATTACATTGAAACTAAATAAATGAATAAATAAAATAAATATGAATACACGTCAGTTGTTTATAATTTCATGAAGAGACCTTATCACAATACACTTCATGTATTCATCAGTTATACACTTAAGTAAACCCAGAAAATGGTTTATATCACTGGTAATATAGTCACTAATTGTGGTGGAATGAAGTTATATCTATGGCGCTCTGCACTATTATATACAAAAACAATAAATAAATAATTTTTATACAATCAGTATCACGGTAATGGTCCGTCCATAAAGGTGCTCCTAGGAACCACCTAGGGTGGTTCTACACTACACCCCACACTCCGGTGTGATTTCATATCCCCCTTGGAAGCTTGGAAGCTGACCTCTGCGGAGACGCTGTTAAAGACGCTGCCACATAAGTATGCATCTCCTGGAAGTTGCTAATACTCTGTTTGGCGGGACGGAACAGGACGAGACTGTGGCTACCATCCCACAGCCACCACTCCACGTGTGCAGTGCTGTTTGCGGCAGGAGGCAGAGGCCGCAGGTCGGAAACAATCTACCCCGTCCTGGACAGGAGAACTACATGCCCCAGCACAGACGTTACCCACGGCAGCTGCTATCCATAAGAGGGGATACTCTTTAATTATCCACTGCTTGATACCTTCTTGCCTCTGGTAAGCAGGTACCCCCACCCGAGTTTGAGTGTCTTGTTTGAACCCTTTTTATATATATGTATTTTTGTGTATTTTTATATATGATATGTCATAATTAAATGTGTTGTTATAATAATTGTCACCTGTCTACCTCAGCGTTTGTCTAGTGTTAGTTATATGTTGCATGTTGTGCGTTGCAGTATTATGTTATGATTTTTGATTTTTTTATCTTTCATGTACCCTTCCATCACATTGGAGCACCTTTATGGACGGACCATTACCGTGATACTGGTTGTATAAAAATGATTTATTTATTGTTTTTGTATATAATAGTGCAGAGCGCCATAGATATAACTTCGTTCCACTTCCATTACCTGACATGGGGTCAGGGTTATATCACAGGCAGCCAGCCTATTTGTGGGATATAGCGCTACCTATTTTCTGTTTTATAGTCACTAATTGTGGTATAAATTAATAAAGACATTTTAACTTAATATATATCAATACCATGGATGAGAAAACCACACAGTTAGTAAGGGCTCTCTGGACTGGTCTGAAGCACTTACTATAATTCAAAATAGATAAATAGTCAGATCGATCTAAACAAAATAGACAAAATTTAGACAATTTTGACCTACACTGGCGACACACTTTATTCGAGCTCGGCTAGTCCCACGAATTCGGGTATACCCGGGTGTATTGAGGTTTGTGACTGTTTTCTGCCCGAGTGCATTGCGTTATTTTCCAGGCAGAGATTGAAGCATTTTATTCCCGCTGGCTGCAATACTGCACAGTATATATATATATACTGCATTACAATTCATGAATTTATGCCATCTGGTAGACACGCGAAGCATTGCAGCCTATTAAATCCTAATCATTATCATTTAACAGATCAGCCACCCGTCAGCCAGGCATGAACCCAGACTGGGAAGGCAAACACAACGGGGCTTGTCAGAGGTGAGGAGCGGCGCATTCCAGGTATCTGCCAGGTACATACTGGGTATTTGCTCGAATAAAGTGTGTCGGTGCAGTAGTGGGAGGCTGAGAACTAGGTGGATTATTTCAGATAAAAGAAGTATAAGTGAAGCCTTCATTGAGCCCGTTCGGGCTTCTGGTTCTGAGCCTATAAATCCACGCAGCTTCAATAAGCAGCAACATCTGGTCTATGTTACCGCCTCTCTCAGGACATTTTAGTTGGTATATACCCATACATTTTAGGCTATTTATATCTCCATTGTGAAATTGTATAACATGTCTTGCAACTGGAGTTTCAGTAGAGTGCCTGACAGAGTTGACATGTTCAAGTATACGTCTACGAAGCTGTCTAGTAGTTTTACCGACATACCTCTTCCCACAGTTGCAAGTAATGAGGTATATCACATTGGTAGTCCTACAATTGATGAAGCTATCCACAGTGAAATGCTGCGTATTGTCATGATTCACAAAGGTCTTAGCTATAATAACGTGCTTACACGCCTTACAGCCTTGACAACGATACATTCCCTTGATGGGACTCAACCAGGTCTCTACCCTTGCCCGCTGATGATGACTATGGACAAGGGTATCCCGCAGATTCTTTGATCGCCTACTGATAATAGTTGGTCTAGGACCAATAACCTTAGCCAGATTGACATCTGATAAAAGAAGGTGCCAATGTCGGGCAAATATTATTTTTATTGCCCACCATCTTTTATTATAAGTGCCAATGCATCTTATGATGTTGTCCTTGATTTTGGGTGTATTGGAGGACAGAAAAAGATCTCTGTCATTATTCAATGCCCTGTTATAGGCCCTGTTAAGTGTTTTAATGTTGTACCCACGGCATAGGAACCAATCCCGTGATTCCTTAGATTGGTTGATAAACTCCTGTATTGTAAAGCAATTCCTCCTTAATCGGAGGTATTGGCCAGTAGCAATTCCAGCTATGAGAATAGTTGGATGCTGGCTCTGTGCCAACAATAAACTATTTGTAGCTGTACTTTTCCTGAATACTTTCGTTTGAATATTCCGGTCACCATCGACATATATATTCAAGTCCAGAAAGGTAATGGACGTAGTACTAAGTACAGTTGTTAGTCTCAAGTTCAAAGTGTTGGTGTTAAGGTGCTCTACAAATTCAAGCAGAAGATTCTAGGGACCTTCCCACAGTAAGAGGATATCATCTATGTATCTGATCCATAATAAAATATGGTCAGTATACATAGATATTTCCTCATTGAATACGTGAACAAATTCCCACCAGCCCAGGTACAGGTTAGCATATGTAGGTGCACATGCCGTACCCATAGCTATACCCTGGGTCTGGTGGTAATAAATCCCATCAAAAACAAAATAGTTGTGGGTAAGCACATAGTTGAGTAAGTCCAAGACAAAGGAGTTATGTCTGTTGAATCTACAGTCCCTAGTTGTAAGGAAATGGTTAACAGCACCTAAGCCATTCTTGTGGATGATTGAAGTATACAATGATTCAACATCTGGACTTACAAGAATGTTATCAGATGTAATGCTGATACCATTAAGTTTTTTAAGGGTATCTTTCGTGTCTTACATGTAAGATGGTAAGCTAATGACAAAGCCCCTGAGGACTTTGTCCAGATAAATGTTGCTACCTTCAGACAGACAATTATTCCCCGAGACGATAGGATGTCCCGGTGGGGACTGTAATCGCTTATGCACCTTAGGCAATCTGGTTGATATAGGTACCAATGCTAGTTGTAATGGCATCATCTTTGTTGACAGCCTTACACTCTCAGAGAGGACCTAAATATTAGGTATTGCAGGCTCTATCTCCCTACACATGCGCAGTACAATTTACTGATCGCGTTGTGAATGAGGAGAGCAGTGTTTGAGTCTATCTGCTCACATCTGCGCATTTGAGTATAGAACTGCCCGCTGGGAGTGCATGCGTAGTGGTTAGAAGGAGACTCTTAGTACCAAGGAAAGAGTCTATCTTCCCACGCATGCGCAATAGCGTTATGGCGTCAGCTTTGTTCGGGAGTTCTGTGTCATACAGGCACCTGAATGCAGTGGCTGCCGGACATCCCCAAAAGGTATTTACAACATTATATTCTCTGGATTTAGGGTACCTATGTCCTTTATTGTTTAGATTTTGATACGCTCTTCTATGTATAACCATTTTGCATGCTCTTGTATGTGCATGCGCAATTATGAGCCATGTATAGCGTCTCTATGGAGACGGCAGACTATAAATAAGCTTCGATTAACACACATTCCCAGCTAACTCAAACTCCCACACCCACCACATGATGAATATATATTTATGTCAACCAGAGAGCTACTGAGCGTGGCAATTGCATACAACAAGAGACAGGGGGTGCCCAATGCTACATCCCATTTACAAAACATATATGATGAAAAGTATAAAGTAAAATACTTCAATAATAATAATAATAATAATAATAATAATAATATTAAATACTTGGTTATTTGGTTAACCCTTTGGCCAAAGCGTTATAAGCCTGCATACCAACGTCAAGGTATAACCAAATTAATGCAGATCCTACACTACACTACATTGTGAACCCTTCCTTTATCCTCTGTAAGAGGGCAAAAACCATTATAGGTCTTGTTCCTGCAGCAAATGAAATGACCTCCCAAGTTAAAAAGGTGAAGGAGGAGGAGTGAGTTCTGGGGGGAGTTGCCACAGCCTTCAATTGAGTGCTACCAGTCAGACATAGATTAACACACATTCCCAGCTAGCTCAAACTCCCAGACCCACCACATGATGAATATATATTTATTTCAACCAGAGAGCTACTGAGCGTGGCAATTGCATACAACAAGAGACAGGGGGTGCCCAATGCTACATCCCATTGACAAAACATATATGATGAAAAGTATAAAGTAAAATACTTCAATAATAATAATAATATTAAATACTTGGTTATTTGGTTAACCCTTTGGCCAAAGTGTTATAAGCCTGCATACCAACGTCAAGGTATAACCAAATTAATGCAGGTCCTACACTACACTGCATTGTGAATCCTTCCTTTTACCTCTGTAAGAGGGGAAGAACCATTATAGGTCTTGTTCCTGCAGCAAAGGAAATGACCTCCCAAGTTAAAAAGGTGAAGGAGGAGGAGTGAGCTCTGAGGGGAGGTGCCACAGCCTCCAATTGACTGCTACCAGTCAGACATTGATTAACACACATTCCCAGCAAGCTCAAACTCCCACACCCACCACATGATGAATATATATTTATGTCAACCAGAGAGCTACTGAGCATGGCAGTTGCATACAACAAGTGACAGGGGGTGCCCAATGCTACATCCCATTGATAAAACATATATGATAAAAAGTATAAAGTAAAATACTTCAATAATAATAATAATATGAAATACTTGGTTATTTGGTTAACCCTTTGGGTGTGGGAGTTTGAGCTAGCTGGGAATGTGTGTTAATCTATGTCTGACTGGTAGCAGTCAATTGGAGGCTGTGGCAACTCCCCCCAGAGCTCACTCCTCCTCCTTCACCTTTTTAACTTGGGAGGTCATTTCATTTGCTGCAGGAACAAGACCTATAATGGTTCTTCCCCTCTTACAGAGGTAAAAGGAAGAGTTCACAATGTAGTGTAGTGTGGGACCTGCATTTATTTGGTTATACCTTGACGTTGGTATGAAGGCTAATAACACTTTGGCCAAAGGGTTAACCAAATAACCAAGTATTTAATATTATTATTATTATTGAAGTATTTTACTTTATACTTTTCATCATATATGTTTTGTCAGTGGGATGTAGCATTGGGCACCCCCTGTCTCTTGTTGTATAAATAAGCTTCGCTTCCTTCTTACTGCAAAATTGTCCCTGACGAAGCTCCGCTGCTGGAGGGAAACGTGTGTTGGGCATGTGATGTCGTCATCAGTCTCCGTTATGGAGCTGTTTTAGTGCAGTGTTCTGTATTCAGCATATCAGTGATATAGCCTATATATGCTATTAGTTTAGTGTTTACTCATACTTTAACAGGGAGGGAAGTACATCTGTCCTCTCTTAAGTGGTATTGAAGTCTTACATCGTGCCTCCTGGTGTACTTGTGTTGTTAACACACTTTAAGTGTATTTATGTTGTGCAAGGGGTGCTAAGAGCTTATTGATGTGGATTTAGGTGGCACTTGTGGCTGCATTATTCACCTCACTGCAATTTATATACATACGTTCATTATTCATATTAGTGCAGTGTGGGCAGTGTTATAAGGTATCAATGTGATACTTATGTGCCTAATAGTAACTTTCTTTCAGCACCCTGTGCATTATACTATTATATACCAAGTACTCAATTGGTGGTGAACTAATACTAGTGATGTAACAATTATTAACTTATCTCTCCACTGTTAATAATATTATCATATCATCTGTGCTATTCACTGGTCTGGTGGTTTTCCACCTTTGCTGATTGCACCATTTAGTCCCCGTTCCCCTACCACTAAGTACTGAGTAGGAGTGTTTATATATGAGAGGGGACTTTGGTGCATGTGTTATTTGATTTAATTTCTTTTTAAACACTGTTATATACACACTCTGTAATATATGTTTTAAGTAATAATAATAAAGGTTATATTTTAATTAGTGGTGTGCATGTAAGTGAATTTTCTTTGGGGTACAATCACTTTGTACTCTTCATTTAACTGATTCACTTTTCAGTTCACAGTTTGCACCCATTTCATATCAATTGAATTTATTAATTTAAACATTTCAATTTGTATGGTTTAAGTTGATCACTCCCTAACCCCCCTCCTTTTTGTAATAATATAAATGCACTAATGTTCAATGCAAATAAATGACGTCCCGACAATACAAATAAATGAAGTCCCGATGCAACAAAAAGAATATGTATCCAACCGTCAAAGTCCTCAAAATGTGGAACTCCTGCTCTCACTCCCTCCTGCTGCTTCACCCAGTGGTTGCTGAATGAGAACTAACACAGCCCCAGCAGAAATAGGCAGGAACGGATGACATCATCACAGGGTGTGTGGGGAAGCAGACATCCTCAATGGTGCTCACATGTACTCCCTCAAAGTTAAGTCCCAGCCCAAGTGCAGGTGTCCAAATTGAAGCAGCAGCTACTGATCTCAGCCTGATTATAGCAGGAATGCTGGCAGATTCCCACAAATCATCAGAGCGTCCTCCGTTGCCAGGACAACTCAGAACACTCACAGCACCATTTGTTAGCTTGTCAGAACGGCAGGCAGCGAGGCATAGCAGATCAACTCCATGGGTCATAGGGTGATAAAGAAATAAAACACAAATAAAAGTTAATAACAGCATATAATAAAACTAAAACATAACAAATATAAAACTGTACATGTGTATAATACCATGCAAAGGAAAGGGTCTTATAAATGTTAAAGAAAAACACTAACCTTCTTAACAATGTTCTGGTACCCTAGATAGGACTGTAGATTAAACCTCAAAACATGTCCATACAAACGATTGAGTAAATGTTGAGATAATGATCCAGGGGTAGAGGTGGATAGAGACAATGGCAACAAAAGGTAAGATCCCAACAGAAAGAACTGCCAATGGTGATCCAAGAGGGCTGCACCACAAAATTCAGGAAGAGGAGCAACCTGTAATACCAGTGAACAGGTTAAAGGGCAAAGTATGGAAAATCTTAACGCACAATGTATACATACTCACCAATCAGGCCTCTAAAAGATACCACAAATCAAACGTGTTAACGCAAGGATTAAAAATTGCAACATAGGAGGACTTCCGGTGACGTCACCACGGATGGATGATTAGCTGAGGAGCTCCCAACACCATCATAAGAAAAGAGTTGAAAAAGCAACCCCCCCCACACCAAATTGCCCGATTTTGGTTCCCACAACTGACCCCAACACAGCCGTGATGGCGGCCAAGTCAAAGAAGACCCAGAACACCGTCGTGAAGTTCTTTGCCCCCGCGCCGCGCCGGGCAGAGCTGGAGCTGAATCCAGACTCCCAAGATGGCGCCGAGGAGCCGGAGCACGCGGCGCTCGACGAACTCCAAGACCATCTGGACTCGGACCCCCCCGTTTTAAATAAAGCATTTTTTGACTCCTTGATCCTCAAAATGAGGAGAGGGGTACAAGAGGACACAGGATGCCCTTCAAAGCATTAGAGCAGACTTGGGAGCCCTATCTGGGAGAACAGACGAGCTGGAGGCCAAAATCGAGGGGGCCATCAGCTTCCAGTCTGAGGCCCAAGAAGTAGTTGCGAGATGCAGTGCAGAAATCAGGGACCTCCAGAATGCCCTGGAGGACTTTGAAAACCGCGAAAGGAGGCAGAACATACGCCTCAGAAATGTGCCTGAAGCAATCTCCCACGAGGACCTACAACCCTACCTCCGCAGAGTTTTCCTCCAACTGGTGCCGGGCCTCTCTGAGCATGAGCTCCTTATGGATCGGGCCCATCGTGCCCTTGGCCCAAAGCCAACAGACCCCAACTGCCACAGGGAGATAATAGTAAGACTACATGCATATACTATCAAGGAGCAAGTAATGAATGCCGCCAGGGGCCAACGCAGCATACAAGTGGATGACACAGACATACAGCTGTTCAACGACTTGTCCAGGACCACAATGATGAAGAGACGGGAGTTGAAGCCCCTCACCAACTACCTCCGTGACCAGGGAGTCAAATATCGCTGGGGGCTCCCTTTCAAGCTGGTGGTGCTCCGCAATGGGTGCCACTTCACAATCACAGCCCCAGAGGATGCAAGAGACTTCCTCAAAGCCCTAGGGAACCCCCCACCACACAGCGACAACTGCCCCTCCCGTCCAGTGGCAGGGTCGGACCCCCCGGACACCCCCCGAACATCCGAGAGGCTGGCCAGCAAAAAGTCTCGATGACTGTGCAGCCCACCTCCCCTGAGAACCAGGCCCCCCCCGGTTGGATGAAGACTGACCTCGCATCCCAAGGCCCCAGGTCTGTATGGACATTTGCTGTTCCTTCTCTCTCCTTACGGGCTGCGACGGCTTCCATCCATCCAGCTTCCCACATAACCACCAGCAGGGAACGCTCCAGCTAAGCCCTGGGGAACACCAAAGATGGCCGCCATGGAAGCTCTGCATTCCCAGGCTCTCCAAGAACGCCCAGCAGCACCCCAGCGAGCTGACTCCTTCTATCGCTCCCCTCTCCCCATCCCTTTCCCCCCACCCCTGCCATCTCTCCCCACCCTCCCCCCGCCAAGAAATCTCGCTACTCACCTGCAGGGATCCAACAACAGGATGAGGACCCCTCCGTCCCCCGCTGACATGTACCCGGATCGAGGCCATCATGTACCCGTATCGAGGCCTTCATCCGTCCGCCCTTAGTCCACTCCCCGGAGGGGATCCTACCCACAGCCGGTCTCCCCCGGGAGGAGGAGTCGAGTACAAACCCGGGTCTGCTGCCAACCTGCCCGAACACCGATTTGGCCCCAAAGCATTTCGTCAGCCAAGGACATCTATCCGGAACCCCCCACAGTTCCTGTCCTGAGGAGATCAGGTCGTATAAATGCTTATAGACCCCCCGTGCGTCCCCCTACCCTCCCCCCCACTATCCCCCCTCCCCAGTATACCCCTAGACCACCCTCACCCCCCCTCCCCTATAATGAATCAACGGAACAGGCTTACCCGACCCAGGCATATCTATGCAATGACGCCCGCTCAGGGCTCAGAGCACCGAGAGCACAAACATACCCATAGCCCAGATGCCCTGTTGAAAAACGATATAGGAGCGCTGCCTGGACATTGTATAGGCGCCTGACTTTGCCAACTGCTATAGTACCCCCCCTCTCCCACTTTTTACCCCCCCACATTAACTCAAGGACAAATGCTGCTAACCCTATTTATATCCATGTAACGGTGCCCACGTAGGGCCAAGAGAGCCCAGATTGCGGTTGTGTTCCCAGACCAGTGAATCAGCTGATTTAGGCTGTAGGAGCACGGTTTAAACTTTGTACATGCAAGTGTCCCTGTCCTCTGCCATGGTTCCCCCCTCCGCTCCCCTCCCCTCCCTACCCCCCCTCCCCCTCTCCCCTCCTTCCCTCCCTCCCTCCCCCCCTTCCCACCCCTCCCCTCCCCCCCTTCCCTCCCATCCATCCCTTCCCTCCCTTCTCCTCTCCCCCTTCCCTCCCATCTCCCCCTTCCCTCCCCTCCCTTCTCCTCCCCCTCCCCTCACCCCCCCCCTATACCCCCGCAATGGCCCCAAGAAAAGGTTTATCTGAATCTTATATATCCATGCAATACTGTTTAGGCAGGACCAAGAGCTCCCAAAATGTATATGTGGCCCTTCTCCAGCTGACTAGCGGTAGCATGACGTAGGAGCACTGTTTAGGCATTGCAAAGGTCTGTGATCCCGGTGCCTACCATGGTTTCCCTCCCCTCCCCCCCCTCCCCACCCCCCCCCACCACTCCCCCCCCTTCTTACCACCGCAACGGCCCCAAGAAAAGATTTATCTGAAGCTTGTATATTTATGCAATACTGTTCATGCAGGATCAAGAGCTCCCCAAAATGTATATGTGACTCTTGACCAGCTGACTAGTTGAAGCAGGATTTAGGAGCACTGTTTAGGCACTGTATAACTTTGTGATTCCGGTGTAAACTGTGGTGTGTCCCCCCCCTTCCCCCACCCCCCACCCTCCCCCTTTCCCCCCACCCCCCTCCCCGCCCCCCCCATCCTCCCCCCTCTCTCCCCCCTCCCCCCCCTACCTCTTCGCCCTCCCCCCCTTCTTGCCCCCCCCTTCAACCCCCCCATAACGACCCCAAGAAAAGGTTTATCTGAATCTTGTATATTCATGCAATACTGTTCATGTAGGACCAAATGCTCCCAATATGCATATGTGACCCCTGACCAGCTGAATAGCTGGAGCATGATTTAGGAGCACGTTTTAAGCAATGTAGAGGACTGTGACTCCGGTGTTTACCATGGTGGCCTCCCCCTCCCCTCGCTCCCCCCCCCACTCGCTCCTCCTTCCCCCCCCCCCCCCCTCCCCCGTGTTCCCAAAAAAAGGTTTACCTGAGATTTATGTATCCATGCAACGAGGCCCACTTAAGACCAAGAAATCCCAGAACGCATCTGTGTCCCCAGTACTGCTGGCCAGTTGATATGTGTTATTGGAGAATGGGTCGGTCACGATATATGCCTATGAGCTTGTCTTCTGCCATGGTTTCCCCCCCCTCATTTGAACCTAAGGATGGAAAAGGCCCATCTGGCTCACACCAGGATAGGTATTGTTCATTTAACATGGCCCAAAATGTCCAGAACACTTAACCTCGGAAAACCGGCTGGCTAACTAACTAGCAATGTTTTATCAGCCCTGTATAACCCTATTTCTGTCTTAGACATAGCCGTCCACCCAAGTTAGTTCCCCCCTCCCCACCCCTCTCTCAAACTATGAGGGTGTTTGACCTCGCTCACTGGTCTCGCCCCGTGTTTGGCGACCCGGAAAGTTCTCCAGGGGTTTTTGCCCCCTTGCCACCACGGTGTCAAGCAGAAATTCTCTTGGGCTCCCGGACAGCCCACTTTCTTTCTCGCCCCCATGTGTCCACCCCCCCTCCCCTTCCTCTTCCCCCCCCTGACCACTGTCAGAGGCCCCCCAGGGACAGTCTGGAGACCCCCCCGCCCCCGTGCTCTAAGGAACTACTCCCCCCCAACATGGGAACCACTCGGGGCCCGGGGTTTGCCCCCAGGAATGATCGTCCTACCTAATGGCGTCAATTAAAATCATCTCCCTAAATGTTAAGGGCCTTAATTCTGTTATAAAACGCAAGCTAGCTCTACAAGAACTAAAAAAACTAAAGGCGATATACTTTGTATCCAGGAAACAAACTTCAATACCCCAGACCCGCCTAACACATTCAAGCACATGTTCCCCCAAGCGTTTTACGCATCATCCCCCAACAAGAAACGGGGTGTGGCCATACTGATCAAGAACAACATCCCCTTTGCCCCAACAAAGGTTACCAAAGACCCAGAAGGTAGATACTTGCTACTCCAAGGTACACTATCAGGAACCCCCATATCTATTCTGAATATGTACGCCCCTAATGATAACCAAACCCAATTCCTCCAAAATCTACTTGGTTCATTAGATCAATCGGTGCTCTCCTCGCTACTGCTAGTTGGAGACGCAAACATGGTCCTTTGCCCAGACCAAGACAAATCCACTCAGCCCGTGACACCACACACAGAAAAAGGCCAAAAAGTTTCGGGAAATCCTGAAAAACTATTACCTGTCAGATATTTGGAGGACCCAGCACGTAGGCCAGAGGGACTATACGTTATTCTCAGCCCCCCGCGGATTGACTACTTTCTAGGTACCAATAATCTTCTCCAGGCATCCTCCCACTCCAACATAGGCCCAATTACCTGGTCAGACCACGCCCCTATCGAACTCACCCTCTCTCTGCCGTTCGTCAAAACCTCTGCGTACAAATGGAGACTGAACGATTCGCTCCTCAATGACCCCCAGGGGATCAAAACAATCAATCAAAAACTAAACACTTTTTTTCAAATAAATAACGGTTCGGTCTCGGCAGCAGCAATGATCTGGGAAGCGCACAAAGCTACCTTTAGAGGAGACCTTATCTCTCTAGCCTCCTATAAGAAAAGGATGAAACACAAAGCGCAAAAAGAACTCACTGAAAAGATTTTGGCCCTAGAACTCCAACATAAGCAGTCCTCTTCAAAAATAGTATTTAGAACCCTAAATAAGGCAATAACTGAACTAAAAGTATTGCAGATTGACGAGGTAGAGAGAGCGCTGAAATGGACTAACCAGAAGTTCTATGATAGGGGCAATAAAGCAGATAAACTCCTGGCCTCGAAACTAAGAGGCGTTAAGACCAAAGCCCAGATTACAAATATCCGCACCAGAAATGGGCAAATAACGTACAACGAGAAAGAAATAGCGCAGGAATTCGCAGAGTTCTACAAAGATCTGTACAACCTCCATCCCCCCAACCAGGACCGTGACAGTGCCAAAACAGCCTCAGAATACCTAACCCAATGTAACCTCCCATCCCTTTCAGTGGAAGAGCTTGGGTCTCTTAATCAGAAAATAACCCAAGAGGAGCTATCCCAAGCCATATCCTCGCCTAAAATAGCCAAGACACCTGGGCCAAACGGATTCTCCAACGCTTACTATAAAAAATTTGCAGCATCCCTCTCCCCTTACCTACTGGACATGTTCAATTCCTTCCTAGAAGGAGAGCCAATCCCAGGCACAATTTCAGCCGCCAACCTTGCCATCATCCACAAGACCCGCTACAATGCGGTAGTTATAGACCGATCTCTCTACTCAATACTGACCTCAAGCTTTTCAGTAAGATCCTAGCAAACAGACTGAACCCTATTCTCCCCAGATTTATACATATAGACCAGGTAGGCTTTGTGTCAGGAAGACAGGCCTCTGACAACACCCGAAAAATTATTAATATTATAGACCAACTTCACCTCAATAAGTATCAGGCCATGATCCTAAGTCTTGATGCCGAAAAGGCTTTCGACCGAATCAAATGGTCCTTTCTTGACCAAACTATGCTCCGGTTTGGCTTCTCGGTCCGTTTCTCGAAGGGGTACGAGCCCTCTATAACAACCCTACCGCTCTCTTAAAACTCCCGGGAGGGCACTCCAACCCAATAACAATTAAAAATGGAACCAGGCAAGGTTGCCCCCTATCCCCCCTACTATTTGTCCTATCAATAGAGCCACTAGCTGCCAAGATCAGAGCTGAACCCAGCATAAAGGGCATCACAATCGCAGACAGGGAATACAAAATATCCCTCTTTGCTGATGACGTCATTCTGACCTTGGCCGACCCGCACACCTCCCTTCCCAACCTCCAGAAACTGTTGGACCAATTTAGCCGAGTGTCCAATTATAAAATAAACACGGACAAGTCCGAGGCGCTCAATATTTCTCTCCCAGACCCTACATGGAAACTTCTACAAACTAATTTCAAATATAAGTGGAATAACTCCCACATTAAATATCTAGGGATAAAAATAGCAAGCTCTTACAGCTCGCTATATCAAGCCAACTACCCCCCCTTCTTCCGCCAGATCAATAGAGACTTGGAGACTTGGCATGCCCATCAGATCTCTTGGTTTGAAAGAATTGTGTCCACCAAAATGAATGTCCTCCCCTGATTACTTTACTATTTTCAAACCCTCCCAGGCCCTGTCCCGCTAGTAGAACTGCGAAACATGCAGGCCATATTCTCCGTTTTATATGGAAGCAGCGTAGACCAAGGGTGCCGAGATCAGTGCTGTTGGCTTCAAGGATGAGGGGGGGTTTGGGGGCCCCGGATGTGGTCAGATATTACCAGGCGGCCCAGCTGAGGCAGGCGGTGGTTTGGAATAACCCCCCGACCTCCAATTGCTGGTTGGAAATAGAAACAAACCACGCGGCCCCCACCCCCCTCTCGGCCCTACTATGGTCTCAGGCTCACAAAGGTAGGAGGCCCCTGAGATTCCAGCTCGGGACAATGAGGTGCACGTGGTCTACTTGGACTAAAGCTAAAGGGAAACATGGCCTAGCTTCATCCCCCTCACAACTCACCCCCATTTTCGGAAACCCGGACTTCCCACCCGGGTGCTCCCGTTCCCAATTTGGTCAATTCCAGGGCCTAAATATCAGAGTGATTGCGGATCTGCTGGAAAGTGATGAGGTCCTGTCCTTTCAAGAGCTTAAAAATAAGTTCTCTTCCCCAGACCTCCCCATCTTCAAATACCTACTGATTAGGCACTTCCTGAGAGCCCAATCCCCTAGCCTTAAATTCCCAGCGTGCACTAGATTCGAGACCCTCTGCCTCAGGGGGGAATATCAGAGAGGTTTAATTTCTGAAGTGTATAGAACATTAGAGGCATCTCAATCCCCCCCTCACACTCCTATATGCAAAAATGGAGCGCTGATCTAAATACCTCAATCGACCTGGAAGACTGGGAGGATATCTGGGAAGCTGCTACCAGAACATCAATTTGCTCAATCACGAAGCAAAATATTTATAAAATTTTATTCCAATGGTACCTAACCCCGAGTAGACTGAGCCAGATCTACCCAGGCACCTCGGACGTGTGCTGGAGAGGATGTGGTCAAAGGGGGGACTTGCCCCATATTTGGTGGGCATGCCCGGAGATCCAGAGGTTCTGGACCAGGATCCAGAGTCTCCTGATTGAAACTTTGGATCTGGAGGTCCCCCTTGGCTCCCTGACGTACGTGCTGGGGAAACCAATTGAAGACCTTCCCGCCCCTATAGCCAGACTTTCCTCGGCGATCCTTATGGCCGCCAGATGCTGCATCACGGCGGCCTGGAAACAAGTAAATGCCCCTTCCAGGAGAACAGTAATTAAAAGACTAGACGGGGTCATGAACATGGAGAGACTGACAGCCATGTTGAAGCAGAGAATGCCTCAATTCTATAGAACCTGGGAACCTTGGCCAGGCTCAGGGGCCCTGACACTGGTGCAAGCCCTGGTCCAACTCTGATACCCTCGGGGCCGAGGGCCGGTGCGCCCTACCCGCCACAATCCCTTCCCCCCCCTCCACCCGCCCTGTTTTTCCCCATGTCGTTCCCAACTATCCCCCCGTCCCTCGTCATCCCCTCTCTTTTCACTACTGAAAGTAGGAAAAAAGGTTTATTGTGTGTCTCAGAGTTCCTCACTGCCATGTACCTGTACTTCACAACGATTTGTTATGTTATGCTGTGAATGTCATATTAATATCCACATGTATGTATTTTAAAAGACGCCAATAAAGGAAAAAAATATTTAAAAAAAAAAAAAATTGCAACATAGATCCAGGTCTTTATTCATGCCTCTAGGGGACATGGTACCCAGGCATCTGATCCATTGAGTATCTTTTTGTAGTAACAATCTCTGTATGTCACCACCGCAGCGTTTCTTCCTCGTGCCATCGATCCCCTGGAATCTTAATTGACTGGAGATTGTGCCCAGCTTGTGTGAAATGATGGGCAACTGGTGCCTCTGGATCACATCTGTGGATTGCAGCCTTATGTTTTCGAATCCTGTCCTTAACTGATTGAGTTTTCTCACCCACATATCCAAGACCACACGGACATTTGATAAGATAAATAACATATTTGGATAAACAGTTATAATAATCCTTAATGGAATACTGTTGTCCAGTGTGCGGATGATGGAGAAAGACCCCTTCCTGCATGCTACTACATTGGCTGCAACCATAGCTTTTATAGCAACCTAATTTCGGTGTCCCCAAAAATGTCTGTTTTAGACCCGTACCTCCAATATCAGCTCTAACTAATTGGTCATGTATATTTCTGCCCCTTTTATACGGAAAAAGGGGTTTGAGCGAAAATACTGGTACCAACAGGGGATCACTCTGTAGTAATGTTAGTTACTTTCACCCTGATTAGCTCACTGCTAAATGAGCATGTCGCTCCTGACCCATGGTTTGCCCTGCTGGGTAGGAAAACCAGATCCTCCTGGTACAAGGTTTGCGAGAGAAGCTCTCTGGAGACAACAGGTAGTGCCCGATATGAAGCAAGGGATCAGAAGTGCAAATATCCCTCAGATATGTGGAAAAATAGAAAGACAGAAATTAGTGCAATAGCGTATGAACCAACATTATAATGGAACTTTAAAAATACCTCACACAATTCAGAGGTTTAGGAAGGCGTTGTGGTTATTCAGAGTTACCAACTCTTTGTAGATTTCTTTCCAATGTTGATGGATAATTCTCAGGAACATGATAGGATGATAGAGAATTCCCCTATGTGAACAGAACAGAGAGGACGCAAATAGTGTAGATTTGTTTTATAGACAAATAAACAAAAGTATTACACTTACATAAGTGTTAGAGTTGCAGGCATGAGGACCACCCTGGGTTAGAATATGGATAAGGTTCTTGTCTCCTGCTCCTTGATGAAGCACTTGTAGTGGCCTCCACAGGTAGAAACCAGGCAAAACTTGGTCCAGAATCCTCAGAATGGTCTTCCACAACCGTCAGGGGGGCTCCAGGTGGTCTGCTCACTCACCCTATGCATTTCACTCAAAGAGCTTTCTCAGGGGTTAATGTTAACATTAAGTTTTTTTAAGTTCCATTATAGAGTTGGTTCATACGCTATTGCACTATTTTGTGTCTTTCTAGGTTTCCACATATCTAGGGAGTATTTGCGTTTCAGATCCCTTGCTTCAGTTACCTGGTTTGGACACCGCTTTGAGTCCTTTTCTGGAGCTGCACTACTCCCACATGTAATATATTTATTTTGTTTCCACAAGTGAGTTCACTTTGATTATTCTTAAATGGTATTTGCGCTTGAATCCCTCTTTTTCCTTATGTGCCAGCTATGAACATTATGAAGCACAAGGTGGGGTTTGTGCTATCCATGAAATGAATCACAGCTTTTTTAAGGGGCAATATACACAAATTTTCAGCAATATTGGGACCATGGCTGATCGCTGAAGGTGGGGTGGGAGTAGGCCGTTGTGCGGCCCTGAAACTGTTATGATTAGCGACAGGTACCTTGGGTTCAATAAGGACCAGGTTAGGTGGTTCCTGGTGAAGTTTGAGGTGAGGACCAGCCCTGCCTCCCCTACGCCTCCTCCAGTGTTGTCTCCTTCCTCACTTGCAAAATACCAAATACACTGGCGACACACTTTATTCGAGCTTGGCTAGTCCCACGAATTCGGGTATACTCGGGTGTATTGAGGTTTGTGACTGTTTTCTGCCCGAGTGCATTGCGTTATTTTCCAGGCAGGGATTGAAGCATTTTATTCCCGCTGGCTGCAATACTGCACAGTATATATATATATACTGCATTACAATTCATGAATTTATGCCATCTGGTAGACACGCGAAGCATTGCAGCCTTTTAAATCCTAATCATTATCATTTAACAGATCAGCCGCCCGTCAGCCAGGCATGAACCCAGGCTGGGAAGGCAAACGCAACGGGGCTTGTCAGAGGTGAGGAGCGGCGCATTCCAGGTATCTGCCAGGTACATACTGGGTATTTGCTCGAATAAAGTGTGTTGCAGCAGTAGAATCAAATGTAGGAAAAGGCAATGTACTAATAGGACTATTGTACCTATCCCCATTGTCTCCCCTTTTTGTTTTATGTATCCCACTAAATATGCTGGAAAAGAAACAGTTATATATAAAAAAAAGAGTTAATACAAAAAAGTTTTTCTTAAAATTGCCACTATTGCATTGTTACATAGTTACATAGTACATGAGGTTGAAAAAAAACATACGTCCATCAAGTTCAACCTACAGATGCAGCGGCCGTTATGAAAACATTTCACGGTTTGTATGCCTAGGCATACCCTGGTAATGCTGCGTGATTTATCGAAATTTCCCGCGTTAAGACGCAAGTTTACTAGTGTTTTTATTGAGTACAGAAAATGGCATTTTAGCGTTGTCTGCAATAGCGTCGAGAAACTCAAGTGGGCGATCGCGAGTTGTCTTAAAAATCTAATTGCAATTCAACCTGTCTTTTATTGCCGTACAGTTCTTCAAGTGTGTGTGTGTGTAACATTGCGAGTTCATACTGTATACTGTACATGGGAAATAAGTCCTTTCTGAGGCAAATTGGAACCTTGTTGAAAACGCATACAGTACTGTATGCGTGTCATCACATTTCTGCGCATTCGTGTACAGTATGTCTAATTGGAACCGGATTGAAATGCATATGCATGTCATCACATTTCTGTGCATGCGTGTATGTCTAATTGGAACCTGATTGAAACGCATATGCGTGTCATCACATTTCTGTTCCTGCATGTCATTTATGTTCCTAATTAAATACTGTACAGTAAGATACAGTGCATTTCCTCAAGGAGCCGTTGGTGTTAGTGTAGTGGTGTAGTGTTGTGGTGGTGTAGGTGTTGGTGTATTGTATCTAGATAGTAAAAACCACTTATGTGATCTAGATTTATATATTATTTTGTACATACTGTACAGTACTGTATTCTGTACAGTTTATCATGACACATTTTTATATATTGAAATGCCCAAAGAATTTTAGGTAAAAAACATGAACACCCAAAAAGTATATTTAAAGAATGAAAAGTTTTATTTATACAGGATAATAAAGGAAAAATGAATGATACAAAAATACAACGTTGCCTCTTCTTCAAAATTTACTATCTTGTCTTTTTTGTCTTTGTAATGTCTGCTGCTTCTTGGACATCTGGGTCTGGAAAGAAAGAGACAATATTCTATATTATCAATCGTGCCGCACATTATTGTTAAAATATGCCTGCATCTTCTATCAAGTTTACAGCATGATCTACTGTATGCCAAGAGTCACTGATTTATTGTAATTGGCTACTCATACAGGACTTATTCCACCAGTGTGTATTATTGCTGCTGCTACAGTACTGTATATTAAGTGTTGGAATTTCAAGTTAGTATTGCCACAACAATGTTACACTCTATTAGGAAAAATGTTACTGTGTATCCTTGGCTAAAGGAGCTCTAATCAAATTGTGTCCAACAAAGTGATGCATGCTAACAATAAGCATTCGGTTTTGCTAGAGGTTTACATTAGGTTTTGGCGGGTGTGGGGGGAAGGGAATTGGCATGCATGGATTGGAGCACTGTGTCTGACCTGGCAGTATTGCTGGGAGCCTTTCCTACACCAAGGGGAGTGGGGTATTTCCTGCAGGTTGTCTTCGCCCAGCTCCAGACATGCAAAATAGAAAAAAAAATTAAACAATTAAACAATTTAAGACAATCAACTATCTTTTTACAGTATTTAGATTAAAAACATTGGTGGTGCATCGTTATTTTTAAATACATTTCTAACTAGAAGCAGTCATCAAACAAGTATATGGAGCGCCAGCGAAGAGCCCTTGTATGCCTCAAAAGGCCATTGATGCTGTCTCTCACGGTTCTAGCAACATGACTGGTAACAATAAAATAGCAGTTCACTTTTTCCATAATTGTGTTCCTTAAATTTTCAGGAAGAGTCTTCTTGTCTTTATTGCTGTAATAACTGACAGTATAGGTCCACTTGCTGTACACCTCAAAACTGACATGGTGTTTAAAGAGGTACTGTAGACCACCACATCTAATCTTGTATTTCTCCCGGACACTCAGGGGCAGTTCTTTTAACATAATGTCTGGGATCTGTACAATTGTGGGTGCTGGAGCGGGTGTGCTTCTGGCAGCGGGCGGGGGTAGATGGTCTGGGAGGATGCTTTCCTCCTGTCGTGGCCTTACCAGGGTTGTCATCTCCTCCACCAGAAGGATATACGTGTCCTGTGGTGTGTTTGGTGTTGGAATCATGAAGGTTAAATCCAGGGATTGAGAGGCTGTACGGGGGGGAGTATGCGGTTCCTCCATGGGAGAATAAGGTGCCTCCAGGCAATTGTCCTGCACCTGCATCGGATATACAGGGGAAGGGACTCCAAGCAAAGAATAGAGCACCACAATGTTCCTCTCAATCTAATCCAGATGAACACCCATGCCACCCATGCACATAATCAACATGGTCTCTGTAGACGGACGTTCACAGAGGTACACAATTGGAGACTTTTAAAAGGTGAAATTATAATAAGGCTTTATTGTGCCTTTTCCTTTTCATCAGGAAATCCATCCAAACACAGGGGGGGGGGAACAAAGCTTCTATTCACTTGGGAGTATTTCTAGTGAACCACTATGCAATTCATTCACATCTCCCTTAGTCATGCATTTCTCCCAGCCCCAAACACATAGCATGAAATAAGCAGATAAAAGAAGTCTCTTAAGAATGAAAGTCGTATCTGTTTCTTGGAGGGAAAATCTTCTCAGTTCCGGGTTCAGCTCCCTTCGCTCAGAGTGTGTCAGCATTCAGGTTAAGAAGTTTTCCCTGTGTCTTGAAATCAGCTATGCTGTGTCTTCTGGCAGAGCTCAAGACAGGTCAGCTCCAGAGATCTGTGTTCTCATGGTCAGTCTCTCCTGGGAGACTCAAGAACCTCTGCTCTGTCTCCAAAGGTCAGCTCACAAGTGAGCTAAGGAGTCACTTCCTGTCTCAACAGACAGGCTTTTGTAAGCAATCTAAATCAGGCACAGCATCTTGTCCTCCATTTTTAGGCTATCAAGTGTCATTTTCTTCCTGACCTCAGGAGGCGCTATTGCAGCTGTTGCCACTGTATTTGCTAGAACCCCCAATTGTGGTAGTCCTACAAGTGGGCATATTTTGCTTGTAGAGGGCGTAGATCTCACAGGCATCTCTGTAGAATTTTTCTTTCTTGGATAAGTTTTACAATATCAGCAGTACTGTGCATGCATTTTCTCTTATCAGGTATACAAGATGTGCAGTTGCTAGGTAAAAAAGTCTATTTGCTTTACACCATTTACTTGCTAGGTTTAATCTCTCATTAGGTATGCTGAATGTGTGGTTGCTAGGTAAAAACTTCTGTTTGCTTTACACCATTTACTTGCTAGGTCCAATCCCTCCGCTTCAGCAACAGAATTTGGATTTCTGCCTGAGTTCAGTAATTTTCAGTCTCATCTTTGGGTATTATGGCATTCACACCTCACACTTTGGGTGTCTGTTTTTCTCCCAAGATATATATAGGCAGACATTTCTCCCAGCCCCAAACACATAGCATGAAATAAGCAGATATAAGAAGTCTCTTAAGAATGAAAGTCGTATCTGTTTCTTGCAGGGAAAATCTTCGCAGTTCCTGGTTCAGCTCCCTTCCATCAGGGTGTGTCAGCATTCAGGTTAAGAAGTTTTCCCTGTGTCTTGAAATCAGCTATGCTGTGTCATATGGCAGAGCTCAAGACAGGTCAGCTCCAGAGATCTGTGTTCTCTTGGTCAGTCTCTCCTGGGAGACTCAAGAACCTCTGCTCTGTCTCTAAAGGTCAGCTCACAAGTGAGCTAAGGAGTCACTTCCTGTCTCACCAGACAGGGTTTTGTAAGCAATCTAAATCAGGCAGGTGGTGTTTATTAATTGACTACCAGCAGTTAACCACCACACTGCTAGATTAAAGGCACATTACTTGAACAGGGATTACTCCCCTGTTACAGTCTCCAAACGAAGATCAATCTTGGCCTTCATTCGGTCCCTGTATTGCTCTGTTGAGTTGTCAGTGATTTTGACACCACTGACCCCACTAAAAATATTCAGCATGTGGGCGATCGAGCTGGAATGCTGGTGTCACCCAGACAAACATCTGCATGGCTGAGTGCCCATTTGAATTTTTGGGCGGGCATGGACACGAGCTTCAGGTGTTAAAAGTGGGCATACAGTGCTTAACCTGTTGAGCGAGGTCCATCTCATTGTATAAATACACCATTACTTCTGTTGATTCAATGCACATTGAATATACATCGAATACACATAGAATATACATTCCTCTGTGCTTGATTTCGTTCCTAAAGCAGCGATGCAGAGGAAATTTGTTTCAAAGGATCTCAGCATGAGAATACAGAACATGTACAATATATGACACAGAATTTTACAGATCCAACGCTGGTTACGTACTTCTGGCCTCATTTTAGGAAAAAGCACTGTTAGCTATCATGCCCATGGTAAGGCTAAAGGTGTAAAGTGGAGTCCCACAGTCACAACAGAGTAAGTGTTTTTGTTTTCATTACTATATGTAATTACTGTATTACTTATATAAGCTTCTTGTCTATCAAAATGCATTTGTGTGTTTACTTTTTTTCCCTTGCAATTATTGTAGAATTCTGTATATAGTACTTAATATATAGAGGTCTTCAACTCTTTGTAAGGAATCCACTCCTGACTTTGATTATAGCCTTGCAGACCTCTGCAGTTACAAAGGCTTCCTCTGGCAAGCAATGACAGATGAGTTGCCTCTCATTGCAGCTTCAGCCCTGTGCTCCGTCATTGGAGAAATGCTCACACACCTCCTCCCTGTGATTGGATCTCCACCCTTTATATGCTGGGCTTTGGCACTGAGTCAGGGCCGAGCATAATCCTTCTCTGGATGTTACTGTGTGTTGCACAAGCCTCCTGGCTTGTCTTCGTTTGTTTACTAATGTCTCAAGTTCTCATCTCTAGTTCCTGAGTATCCGGAGGCCTGTTGCTATTCGCCACGCAGAGGTCTGTGTTCCAGTGTAACCTGAGGCCTGCTGCTATTCTCTATGCAGAGGCCTGTGTTCCTGAGTATCCTGAGGCCTGCTGCTACTCTCCACGCAGAGGCCTGTTCCAGACTCCTGTGCTGAAGCGTTGGGTTGCCAGCACTGGTTCCTGGTACCTGCTGCATTCTCCCCTAGCAGAGATTACCATTCGTTTCCTGAGGCCTGCTGCTATTCTCCACGCAGAGGCCTGCTTTGGACGTCTGTGCTGAAGCATTGTTTTTTCCCCGACGCTGCTCCGCGGTGTACATCGGCCAGCCTGCTGTCTCCCCATGCTGAGACCAGCTTCATGGGCCGAGGCTGCTCCTCAAGCAGAGGCCACTCCCGTGCTCATACTCCTAAGCTGAAGCTGGGAACTCCTGTCTACCTGTTGCCGAACTCCTGCTTGAATAACGACGATGCTGTCTTCTCCAATCCTGACCCTGCTATGTACGACTACGAACTGCGCACTCCGGATCAGTCTGCGCGGACTAAGGTCGGTGATTATATAACCCCACCTCAGCCCCGCGGCCTGGTCCCGGTTTTTGGCGAGCACAATCGTAACACTCTTCCAGCAAGGGCATTATTGCCCATTAATGCCCTGTTCTTCGGGGATTATTACTATTATAGGCTAAATGAAGGCTTTTTTCATAAAATAGACACTTTTGTATATAATAATAGTGGTGGTGATTACCTACTCTTATCTCATTTGAGCAAATGTCAGCAAGCCAACCTCAAACTGATGATACACTGATGATCCCATCAAGGTTGAAACATGTCTGTGAGTGGGTTAACTGACTTTGCATCTCCCAAGTCCTTGCTTAAAAGCTGTGTTTAAAGCAGCATGCATAGGCTAAGGGTTGCTCATGTAATGTGAGCATGAGATAAAAAGTGGCACTGTGTGCTCGTTTGCATGTCATTTCCCAGAATCCCTTGCTGCAGTGGAAGTGCTGTTTGCTGGGTGATAATGGTGAAAGACAGGGTTGCAGACCTGTCTAAGACATGCAAATGAATATACAAGAATATTTACAGTTGCTTTATGCTTTACTGTGGAGGGTTTTAGTCACTTTTTTTACCCACCATAACCTTAATAGTGGTGGTGATTACCTACTCTTATCTCATTTGAGCAAATGTCAGCAAGCCAACCTCACACTGATGATACCCATCAAGGTTGAAACATGTCTGTGAGTGGGTTAACTGACTTTGCATCTCCCAAGTCCTTGCTTAAAAGCTGTTTTTAAAGCAGCATGCATTGGCTAAGGGTTGCTCATGTAATGTGAGCATGTGATAAAAAGTGGCACTGTGTGCTCGTTTGCATGTCATTTCCCAGAATCCCTTGCTGCAGTGGAAGTGCTGTTTGCTGGGTGATAATGGTGAAAGACAGGGTTGCAGACCTGTCTAAGACATGCAAATGAATATACAGGAATATTTACAGTTGCTTTATGCTTTACTGTGGAGGGTTTTAGTCACTTTTTTTTACCCACTATATATATATATATATATATATATATATATATATATATATATATATATATATATATATATATATATATATATATATATAAATCAGAACTAGGCTGATGCACTAAATAAAAGCCAAATAAAAATTACCTTAGCAGAAGCTACAGTATACAAGTTGTGGAAGAAATATTACTTTGTTGCAAGTAACAAAGTTACTATTTGGGACCCACAGCTTCTGACAGCACTATTGTAGCGCAGATTTCACCATATGTGAAAAAACAAAAATAATATAGTGCAATCTATTTTTTAAAATAGAGACATCTTGAAAACATCAGAAATGGGGACTCACACTTTCCCAGTGATAAAACAGCAGTGAATTTCTATCGTAATCTCAGCTCAGGATGATCCCAAGGGGTAGATTTGCAGTGATTGATCAGCAATAGATGTTAATGGCAATCTCAACTCTAGAGGATCCCACAGGGTAACTCTCAATGCAAGACAGAGAAAGTACACACTTAGTGCAACTTTGTTTTATCAATACTGCATTGTATTAGAATGATAAGTATCACACTTACATTATATCAGTGTGACAAATTCACATAAAAATTACAGGTGGTGAAGAAATTAAACTAAAAACATATATTCAGCGCTCAAACCTATTAAACCTAACCTTATACACTAATTTAAATGAATAAGTGCTCTCAATGACAAGAGAGAATCCCCTTTATGGGAAACTCTATAGGTGATCCCTCACAAACTAACTTGGTAGAATGGGGAATGGCTGCCACAGGAATAAAAAACAGGCCTATCCACAAGGCATGTATACAAAGCATACACAAAAAACAAAAAACATATATGACAAAACAATAATTTCCTAGGCGCACTGACAGATATTAAACCTGGCAAGAAGAATATAGTCCCATGAATCAAATGATGATAAAAGGTGAGATCCACAGTCCACAGTATTCGGTTCCTTTAAATTGAAGGCTGATCTGGGGATAGAAACAAGACAGCCATTGCGCAGTACCCTATGGTCAGTTCTGTACACCCCCACCGTTGCTAGCTACTTACTTAAAAGTAGATGGAAATGGGCCTCAAAAGGTTTCTTTGATTCCCTCACGGTTGGCTCCTGACTGGATATTTACAGCTGGTGACGAAGGCCTCACTCCAAACGTCAGCAACACCACAGACCGTGTGGAAAGAAAGATGGGCACCAATAGTGTGATACCATAACATTTATTACTAAAACAAGAGGGTTAAAAACATGCACTCACATGCCGTTATGCCCTATATGTGGCCTACAACGTGCCGTCCGCTCACATGGGAGGATGCCGAGGGGATGCAGGAAGAGGCTGGAGTTGGCATAGTTCCCCGCTTCGTGGCCGCGACTCGGAGCGCCTAGTCCCTCCTCTGATGACGTTCCCAGCTGATCGACCTCTTCTCCTCTCAGTGAGTATGCACGTTGCAGCACGTCCTGGAGGCTCCACCCTACGCGCGTTTCGTGACTGCTGATGTCACTTCTTCAGGGGTAATGGAGCCGTGGGGGCACTGGATGTTATTTATACATTTGTGCAAGGTGTCCGCGGGATTCCCATTGGATAATTATCCTCGCTGGGAACTCCTACTAATTGTCCGCACATGAGTAATAGAAGGCAATGTGATAACAACTGACTTAACTATTCCATGCCTGGACAGTAACAGAGAAACATCTTATACATTCTCTATACCATAATATGTGACTAATACATGTCTAGATGACGGCACAGACCATAATTCATATACTCTGTTACCAATACAGCTAACAATAAAAATGCATCAATAAAAATCGATATGACTATATAAAAATACATAATAAAAAGTAACTAACAATATTGCGGCATTTATTACAAATGTGAATTACTAGGCTGCTATTAGGCTAGGTCCTAACTACTGCCAACATAGAGGACCCAGAGGTGGAAAGAGAGAAATATATTTTTGGTAGATCAGAGAACCTGGTTTAGCAATGTCCAATATCAGCAGGATATGAACCTAACTATCCTTCAAGAATGCTGCCAGGTCAAATTCAATGTTAAGACCTCTCGGGGTCATGGTTTTAAGGGTGTATATCCAGTAGCTTTCGCGTCTGGATATAAGATTTATTTTGTCACCCCCTCTCCAATTTTGCTTGGGACATTCAATCCCTTTGCAAATTAACCCCTCAGGATTTTGGCCATGTTTATTTTTGAAGTGGCTGGAGACACTGTGTGTCTCCAAACCCTTTTTAATGTTGTAAACATGTTCCGCAAGACGTCGTTTCAATGGTCTACCTGTTCGCCCTACATATTGTAGTCCACACGGGCACTCTAACAGGTAGACCACAAAAGGAGTCTTGCAGGAAATGAATGACTTAATGGGGAATTTATTCCCTGTCACATTAGATTTGAAATTATTACATTTAGAACTGTAACTGCAACCAATGCACTTACCGCATGTAAAGAATCCATCTAATTCCTTTAACCATGTGGTGTTTTGTGCTTTCATGGAATTAAATGGACAACTCGGGGATAATTTAAGTTTTAGATTGTCAGCTTTTTTAAAAACTATCTGAGGGTGCTTGGGTAGTATTGTTTTTAATATTGTATCGCCCTGTAAAATACCCCAGTGTTTCTTAATGATGTGTGTTATTGTATTAGACATTCCATTATATTTGGTAATAAAGGGAATAAACTCAACTCCATCTGATTGTTTTGGTCTCTTATTATCCATACAGATAAGGTCATCTCTATTTATATTTTTGACTGTTTCTAAGGCCCTCACAACCCTACTGTGGTTATATTCTCTATGAAGGAATTTATTTTTAAGTTCATTGGCCTGCATCTCAAATACCTCTGGTTGAGAGCAATTCCTTTTTGTTCTTAGGAACTGGCCCTTTGGAATATTATTAATCCATCTATGGTTGTGATGGCTGGATGCCAAAAGGTAGGTATTAGCGTCGACCTTTTTGTAAAATGTCTTGGTCTCAATGGACCCTTTCTCAATGAACAGTGTTATATCTAAAATTCTATGGTGGATGGGCTGGTGTTAAACGTGAATTTAAGATTCATATTATTATTGTTCAAATATTCTTTGAACTTCCCCAAATCATCTGCGCCTCCACCCCAGATACATAGCACGTCATCTATATAACGTCTCCAAATGGGCCGCCGGATTGGATATACTCCTCCTCCCACATGCCCATAAAAATGTTGTCATAACTAGGGGCGAACCTTGTACCCATGGCAGTGCCACATATCTGGAGGAAGAAGCTGCTGTCGTAACTGAAATAATTATGCGTAAGGATATAGCGTATCCCTTCTAATATAAATTCTCTAAATCCCTGTTCAAGACTATCATCTTGATTTAACACTCGTCTAATTGCCCTAATACCTAGGTCATTATTAATGACGGTATATAGAGATGTCACATCACACGTGACCCATATGTAATGATCTTCCCATTTAAGATCCCTGACTAGATTGAGTACATGTGTGGTGTCTCTTAGGAACGACGGGATTTTAGGGACATATTTTTGCAGGGTAGAATCAATAAATTGAGACAAATTTGATGTCAAGGATTTTATCCCCGATATGATAAGGCGTCCGGGGGGGTTCCAAAGATCTTTATGAATCTTTGGAATGAAATAGAAAATTGGAATCCTTGGCTGTGGTATATCCAAGAACTCCAATTCGCTTTTGGAGATATTTCCATCTGTGAATCCCTTATGCAAATACTCTTGGAGTGCTGTCTTAAACTCTATAGATGGATTATATGGCAGTTTTTTATATGTGGTTGCATCACTTAGGATTCTCATGGACTCTTTCTTATAATAGTCAGAGTCCATGATGACTATCCCCCCCACTTTGTCTGCAGACTTAATTACAATTTGTTTATTGCTTTCTAAACTCTTAACTGCATCCTTTTCCAATTTACTCAGATTATGTTTAGGAATTTTAAACTCACTGGTTGCCTTTTCCATATCCTGAATGACTAGTTCAGTGAATGTTTCCAAAAAGTTGCCCTTAATGTGTTTGGGATAGAACACAGATGGCCTCTTAAATTTAGTGGTTGAAGTGTTAGTGTTCCCATTACATTTATTTTATCCTGCATGACCTCCCTACTTATGGCATCTTTAATAAAAATCTTTTTCAATGTTAAACTTCTTACAAATTTATGGGTGTCTATATATAGATCAAACATATTGGGTCCCTGGGAAGGAGCAAAATTTAGACCCCTAGACAGGACTTTCTCTTCTACCTCAGTGGTTTTGTAGCTGCTGATATTGAATATATTGCTAACCTCTACCGATGGCTTGGTTGCTCTGATCTTTTTCTCTTTCCTTCTTCCTCCTCTTTTTCCTCTGAATCCTCTATTCTTTTGCGTCTCGCCGACCTGGGGGTGTCTTGTCTCCCCACTGGATTGTCTGTCTCGCTGTTTCTCCGTAGGGGGAAATCGTATTCCCTGTCGTGATCTAAAAAAGACATTTGATGTTGATTGTTCTCATGATCTGATGATGGTATATTATAGGGTCTGAAATTATTGTTAGATCTAAAAACACTATTATCATAACCCCTAAATGTCTCTCTAGGTCCATCATTATATTGCTCATGATGCCCATATCTACCATTGCCATGAAAATACCCTCCTCGTGGTGGGCCATGGTATCTATGGTAATCATCCCTTAAGGGTGCTTGTGGCCTAGCTCCCATGTAGGGCCTTTGAGATGTCATCTTTCTATTTGATGTTTTAGTCATTTGAACATTATCTTTTTTTTATTTTGATTTTGTGTCTTCCTTTAGTGTCACTTTATTGTTGATCGGTGTGGATTTAACCTCTACTACTGGAGTCTCTTCTGCGATATTAACTTTTTTCTCAGTTTTCCAGTCCCTTTGCCTATTCTGTTCATAATCTTTTTTATCCCTTATAAATTTTTTCTGTTTTGAACTAATAACCTCTTTCTCCAATTTTTCTATTCTCTGAGAAATTTTTTCATCTAGTACTTTGTACTCTTTAAGTTCGGAGAAATGGCCCAATTTTTCTTGGATTTCAATAATCTCTTTATCCAAAATTTCTAGGGATTTTGTTCTGTACTGAATAGATAAGTTGACCAAACCGAATGCACATGTATCAAGGAGATTATTCCACTCCTTCATAAAGGTCTCGTTCTCTGTTTCGAGAGTGGGTACTTTAAGGACCCTAAGTCCCCTCGGTATTCTTTTATGCTCTATGTATTTCCTCAATGCTATCACTTCCCAGATCTGCCTCATTTCTTGTGTGAGGAGTTTTTCTACTTTATTGAATAGTGTATCTAGATTTTCAGTGTCTACATCTATGTGTTCTACATCTGTGTCATCTGAAAATAATTTATCTAAGTTACAACTACGAAGTGCTCGACTAGAAAAAAGTGCCATATTCTGTGATAATGGTTGGCTGCTGTTATGTGAAAATTGATACAACGTGTGGTGAAGAAATTAAACTAAAAACATATATTCAGCGCTCAAACCTATTAAACCTAACCTTATACACTAATTTAAATGAATAAGTGCTCTCAATGACAAGAGAGAATCCCCTTTATGGGAAACTCTATAGGTGATCCCTCACAAACTAACTTGGTAGAATGGGGAATGGCTGCCACAGGAATAAAAAACATGGCCAAAATCCTTAGGGGTTAATTTGCAAAGGGATTGAATGTCCCAAGCAAAATTGGAGAGGGGGTGACAAAATAAATCTTATATCCAGACGCGAAAGCTACTGGATATACACCCTTAAAACCATGACCCCGAGAGGTCTTAACGGCCGGAAGTGACGGATTGCGGCCAACCGGAAGTAACATATCGGAGCTAACCGGAGGGGACAGGACAGCACGCCTTAGAGGGAGCTCCAGGGACAGAACAGAGCGGCGTCCTACTCAAGGACCGGAGCTGACAGGACCAGTACACCCCAGAGGGATCTCAGGAGGTGGAGAGTCCAGCGTAGCAGCGTCCCACGCAGTGTCCACAGACCGGAGGTGGTGGGTGAGCCAGAAGTCAACAGCAAACTCTCTTCTGTCACAGCATTGTGATACATGCATTATTTAAATGTTTTTATTGTAAGTGTTCAATTTTTAAACCCCATAAAGTTACGTTTTTTATGATTGGTCTGCACTATGGAAATCTTTTCTCTTCTGTATACACCGCTGCTTTGCTGAAATTGGAGGTCTCCGTTATTCATTGGAATTGAAGTCCTTCCCGCAAAGACCACTATGTCACACTGCCCGTTTTTGACCTGCATTTTGTGAGTAGGCCCCACATATGAGCCAAGACAAATCACTGAATTAACCCATAAGTTATCAAACTGTCTACACTTAGATTGTATTTTGTTTTATTTCCCTTATATGCTCCCCCTGGATTGCAAACGGATCAATTTCTCTATATAAATACACTCCACTGTGCTATGATTGGGTGATGGGAAAAAACTCTACGTTTCTATTGACCAGATGGATTACACTTCAATTGGATGTTGGGCGGGACTAATACAATGAGTTTGCTACTCTATCTTGACATCACATTACAAACATCAACAACTTTATTAACACTTATACAATCAATACAAATACAAAAAATGTTTTAAAATTCAATGGATGATTTAAAATTACACAAATTGATCTATAATAATTATAAAATAGTTATAAAATAGTTATAAAATTCTAAATAGCTTTTGGGAATATGTTATTATACTCGATGGGTTTTAAACATCATTAGATATATCATTAAATGAATCAATTTAAACGAAGGTAATTTGGGAAAAAAGAGAGAGAAGAGAGGATAGGACTCAACTACAATAGTATTAAAACATATTAACTCAAATCTGTCACATTGAAGAACTTTAGACACACTTAATAAAATTTATATTTCGCCTTAATAATTCTATTTCTATCATATATTAAATATTTGTTTTCAATGAATAAATATTAAAAAATATTTCATTTTTAATAATTAATACAATTCATATAAAAGCACCAATTTCTATATCTACATTTAAACCTCTTGGGTGCAACGTTTTAAGATATTGCTGATCAAACACTGCAAATCTACCCCTTGGGATCATCCTGAGCTGAGATCACTATAGAAATTCACTGCTGTTTTATCACTGGGAAAGTGTGAGTCCCCATTTCTGCTGTTTTCAAGATGTCTCTATTTAAAAAAATAGATTGCACTATATTATTTTTGTTTTTTCACATATGGTGAGATATGCGCTCCCCACACCTGACTTTGGAAATCTGCGAAGGAAATTCGGACTGTCTCAAAAGGGTTGAGCTGCGTTTTCCATATATATTAATAATGTTTAAACACATTTGCACAATTAATATATAATAGATGAGCACTATTTATAATTTGAATCACGTATTTAGATATAATCAATTATCACTGTTTATGTATTTATTGCCTCATAGAGGAGCGCCTTAACCACATTTTTGTAATAAGCACTGCTGTAGCAGCTGTGAGAGAGCCTGCATACAGTATGCTGCCATTCTGTGGGAGAGAAGAGGTATTTACTGTTAGCATTTTTAAATTTGGCAGGTTTTTTATTTCAAATTTTCAGCGCGCTCCCCCTGCATCTCTGAAAGGTGAATTGCCAAGTTGCCAAAAATTCCGGGGCATTACTGAATGAATAATGCTCTGAATTTTAACCAACCAGAGAGCAGGGATTTCAATAATGCCCGGAATTTTAGTGCTCTAGCCTATAATGTACAGTATGTCATGTATTTGTGTTGACTTAATTTTGGCCCTACTGTAACAAATTGATCTCTTTTCCTTTACACTGTAGGGCGACAAAGCATCTGGTGGATGAAATCAGTGAGGCAAATGATGAGCGCTGTGCAGCAACAGTCAAGAATGTTCTAGTGAAAGGTCACAGTATAACAGCATCTGAGACCAGCATCAGGTTCATGAGACGCCAATTGGGATGGAAATATGGACATGTAAAGTATATGTTTTACTGTAACGAAGTACAGTACTGTACAGTATGTTGTATATAGTACTAAATAAAGTACAGTATACAGTAGTATTACTCCCAGCGAATACTTTATAGTACAGTATAGTAATAAAGTTCTGTATATTGCAATAGTACTCTATGCAGAGTGCTGTGCAATAGTTAGGACATTACAGGTAAAGTGTTGTACAGTACACTACTGTACAGTAGGTAAAAGTGATCCACGGGCATGGACTGAAAGTGGTAAGACTTTTCAGGATGTCATCTTTTCTGATGAGACAACTGTAGCTCTTGAGAGATTTGCCACTTTTGCATTCCACAAAAAAGGACGCCTATCTCTGAAGCTGCGGCCCAAGCACCCACTGAAAATGCATGCGTGGGGTGCGATCTCTAGACGTGCACCAGGATGCATAATCATCTTTGACGGTAAAATAATGCACAAAGTCACATGCTATAACCTTATGCAGTGTTCAACTGTAGTGTATTTTGTACCCTAATTTTTATTTTTTCTTCTATTGTTCCAGTAATCATGGATAAAGTATTTTTCCAAGAACAAAAAGTCACCCAGATTGTTGAATACATTAAGCATGATTTCCCATCTGGTGGTCACTGTTTCTTGCAGGACAAACAAAGTCTGAACATAGTCTAAACATACCGCCTCTACTGCCTATATTCTTGCGAGCGGAATCAACTAGGTTAAGACACCACTGGAGTAAGTTCTCCAGTGTACTGTACAGTAACTGTTCCTCATTGTTTTAAACTGTTTATATTTCTGCAACTAATTTGGCTTTTTTTCCCCCTCATAGATCACCAGATTTGAATCCCATCGAACTGGTGTGGCATGAGCTGAAGGATTATATAAGAAAGGTTGTTAAACCGCCCAAAAAGGAGGAATTAACACAAGGAATAATAAGTTTCTGGAGTGACATACTCACAGTACAAAAATGCAATAATTATATCGACCCTATTGCCAGCGTGTTGCCCGTTCTTTTACAGTGTAATGGGAGTGCCACCGGAATGAAGTAAGGTACTTTACCGTACTGTAGTAATGTAAATACAGGTACAGTAAGTATACAGTAGTAAAGGTAAGTATGGCACTCAAAATATCCATTTTAGACAAATCTGAGTTACTCGGGTTGAGCCAGTAAGGGAGCAGTCGGGCCCGCCGCCGGGGTGAAATCTGCCCCCCCCCCCAAAGAGCGATGAGCCAGAAGATGCAGAGCTGTCAGTGAAACCACGGTAGAAGGACCCCCCTCCCCCTTCCCGAATACCCCTACCCCCCTCTCTCCATCAGGTGTCTGTGTAATGTCTGTCTATCTGTCTTCCCAGTCTGTCCTGTCTTCACCTGCAGAGAACAAAGATGCATGGGCGATTGATATTGTTATGATTATGCGGTTGATAAAAAGCTTTGAAATGTCTGTCAAACATGTAATCTGTCAGTAAAAAAATATCCATTTTAACCATTTTATGTCTGCGGTCACTCTCCACTTTCTATATATTATACAGTATGTACAGTACATTTGCATTAGACTGTACAGTATATATTTATTCAGTTATATATATTTATACATTAGTTATAAGGCAATATTGTTAAACTGTCAAGGCCTTCAATGCACTGTAGATGCAGCACTACAGGAAGGGGGGGGATGTACAAATGTATTGTACTGTGTGCATAATAACAGTCAATAGTTTGTCATAATCCCCCCCTCTTTCAATGACAAAAGAACTACAGAATGCAATGAAGCATAAAAAAGAATGAGAATGTGTGAATGTCCTGTATCGCTCTGGGGGATAAGCAGTTGAATGCATTTTGCTTTGTGATGGGGGGAAGGTGCAACTAACTTTGCCAGTCCGGGTGTGCAGGATTATATACTGTAGTACAAAGAAATCATTTGAACGTCTTACAATAAATGTTCTCACAACAGTACATAAATTCCATGGTTGTGTGTCTGAGATATTTCCATAAACCGTATGCAAAGCAGACCAAGCCTAGCAAAAGGTGAAGGTTTTCAATAGTATAATATATTTTTTTTAGAGTATGTCAGCTCATACAGTATAGAAATAAAAAGTAATTGATTTTAATAATGTCAAAATTGAAAAAATATTTAAAACATGCATCCCTTAATATTTTCTTAAAATCACTCTTTTATTAAGCCCTTGTTGAAAAAAGAAGAAAAAAAAGGTTAGCCTTATTTTTTTTTTCAATCTTGAAATCCATATTCGCAGTGAAGTCATTTTGGCCAAATCCCCATGAAGGACTTATCAGCCGTGCACATGCGTGTGGGAACCGGACACAGGGATGAGTTGTTCCACGGGCCAAAATCAAAGCCTGAAAAATAATGACTCGCCTGGGGGAAGTGTTGATAAGCAGTTGAATGCATTTTGCTTTATGAGGGGGGGGGCAGGTGCAACTAACTTTGCCAGTCCGGGTGTAATGCTGTGATGCGCATGTGTGTTAAACTCAGCCAAGAACCCAAGGCTCAAAGATAATGTCTCTTTGTTTTTTTGAAAACTTGGTGAACCGCAATCCTTGCTACCTGGCCCTGCCATATTACCAGCCAAATTTACAGCCAGATTTCCAACCAGATTTCCAACCAGATTTCCAACCAGATTTCCAACCATATTACCAGACAGATTACCAGACAGATTTCCAACATGATTATAAATTACAGCATCTTCAGCAGGCACCTGTCAACTATGTGTATAATGCTGTAAGCTATAATGCAGACTAAAGGAGTGACCCCAGCTTGTACGCACAATACACCTCTGACATTGGCTCATCTGCAACCACTTGGCAAAATGTGCAGTATAATGAAGGTAAATATAATGTACTACAGTATACTGTATTACAGTATACAGCACAGTATTAACTTTAATTCCCATTGACAATATAGTAGTGTATGCCTGCCATACAGTGTCAATGTTTGTACTGTACTCATGCACACTACAACATGACTTGAAGCATGTGCAATACCGTAAATAATAGCATACTGTAATTTTTTTCCCCAGAAAAGAAACTTTGACGTCGAGCGTCAATAGATAACGATGAAGTTCGATGGAACTCTAATATCGCTTTTTTTAAACTGTGCTTTTTTCACATTTATACAGTCAGTATTTCTAGCTTCATGCTTTGAAAACTTTACCACGCTATTATTTTGGACAACACACTATGCACTGTACAGTACTGTATGTGATCAATTCAATTTCATGTCATAACCTGTCCTAAAATTTTACAAAGAGAAGTTTCTTGCTTCTATTCCACTTCCTGGTTAATGGAAAACACTGTGTTATGCATGTTGTTCATATTTACTCAATTGTAACAGTTATAAAATTTCCAATTTCTTTTTCCACGCACATGCGCATAGTGAATCTGATTTACAAATCCAACGAGGCAAAAATGTCAAATTAACAATTTAATTTTAATTGAGGAGAGAATAATTGTTATCTTTATACAAATTGAATAAGTGAAATAGACCGCTATCACCTTGAATAATTTGAACAATGTAATTGTAAATGACAGGTGCTGTAAGGGTAGTAAGTACAATAGTATCGGTGGTGATCAAAGTGTTTGATCAAAAAAGAAACCCTTCTAGGTAGCAATCTCTTGTCATGTGTGTAGTGTCATGTTTCATGGACTTAATTGGTCCAACAGTTAGATACTGTATGTCTGAGTAGTGCCCAGATTCACAGGGGAAATCAAAAATAATAAAATTTTATTAAATCTACATAGATATTAAAAACACATATACATTATTAAAAATCCCAATTTGTGAAATGATGATACTGTTTTTGTCATAAGTCCAAAGGTATGTTACCGTATATAAAACAAAACAAATATCTTGACTTTCTGAATCACAGCTTTCAATACGGTCTCTTGACCAAAACCAATGGGTATCGCAGGTGTATACACATGTATCAATCACAGCATGATCACTCGGAGGTGAAGCATAATCTATATATGTACTGCAGGGTTAGTGCAAGGAGTATATATAGGTAAAGTGTGGGACAGATGGTACATCTAATCAGGAAAGTAACCATACAGATATATATTCAAGTTGATGTCATATTATACAGCTAGTGCATATATATCAGAGAGAAGGTTGTATATATATCTCTCCTATACTCCGTTTGTGCAATGAGCCCTCAGGTTCTCCCAACAAAAACAGGGCTGTGTATTATTATTCAATGGATTGAAACGGTATCATGCAGTTAAATACACGCTGTTGGAGGGTACTCCGTGGTCATGAGGTAAGGTGATATAATTCACTATAGTGATCCTCAATACCCATAGATATAGCTCCTGTACGGTGCCAGAGAGTATTTGCTCTAATGTGGTTAGTATATTTTAACCCGTGTTGGCCTCGTCATACGAGGGAGCTGGCTATCGTGTGTGCTGCATAGGTTGATACAAGCCTGCTGCTGATGCCGGTTACAGAAAGTCGCCACCCACTGACGTCACGACTGTGACGCCTCACGTCCCGACGCACGTTTCACGTGACTAGCACGCTTCTTCAGGGGGAGGAGGGATAGAGGTAAGACGTCCCCCATGTCTATTTATACTCTCAGATCCTGTTTGGGGACTCCTATCCTTACTGTGATAGGTAGGTACGGAGTCAAATGGTTCATTAACCTGCAGGAGGGTTTAATGAAACTATAGTGTGTGTTTAGCTTATTGATTGCCTAATGGCTGAAACACCATTCCACGCAATAGGGATTTTTAATAATGTATATGTGTTTTTAATATCTATGTAGATTTAATAAAATGTTATTATTTTTGATTTCCCCTGTGAATCTGGGCACTACTCAGACATACAGTATCTAACTGTTGGACCAATTAAGTCCATGAAACATGACACTACACACATGACAAGAGATTGCTACCTAGAAGGGTTTCTTTTTTGATCAAACACTTTGATCACCACCGATACTATTGTACTTACTACCCTTACAGCACCTGTCATTTACAATTACATTGTTCAAATTATTCAAGGTGATAGCGGTCTATTTCACTTATTCAATGTGACTTTTCAGAACAGCTATTGTTCTTTATTGTATGACCAGCTCCCCTCCTATATAGGAAATAATAATTACTAATAGAGTGTTGTGCATGTTTACTGAGATACCCCTTAATTTGAGGTCATTATGAGCAATTTTTTGACTGAAGGACAGGATATAGAGCATTGGCTTAATGAGGCTTTAGAAATTTTCTCGACTACACATAAACCTAATGAAGAAAAAACATCTGCTGACATTAAAAGCTATTTTTCTGAATTAACTAGGGTATACAATTCAAGAGCCAAAATATGGTGGGAGGTGGCGAGTTTGGAAAACTATCTAAAAACTGAACTGGTACCAAGGGGCTTCAGAGTCAAACTCCCACCATCCCATCAGATAACTGACACAGACTTCATTGCACGATGGCAAAAATTTTTACTCCAATGCTCAGCACAGTTAATGCAACTTCTCATTGACTATGAGAGCAAAAGATTAGACGCAGTGAAGGCAGAGATTGTCACTCTAAGGGCGGATATACCCAAATGGCAGCCAGATCCTCTCTTTGTAGAACTGGAAGATAAGTTGAAATCAAACATAGATAAATTTACAAAAGATCTCAAAGAGAGGAAACAAAAGAAATTCATCAGAGACTATGATGATTTCAAAGAAGGCAAAATCTTCAGGTTTAAAACGAGATATCAACCTAAAAATACTTATTCTAAAACTCAAGATTCCTCCACAGAGTGGGAAACCTCAGTGAATGATATAGAACAGGACACTGGTAGAACAGGACGTCCAATCCCCAATACAGCTCTAGATATCCCATTTCCCTTACCACAGAGAACAGGTCCCTCTCCATCTCCCTCTTTTTTAGAGAACACAGGCCTCTTCCCTATCCCTACCACAAGAGGAAAACAAGGAGGGGAAAGGGAACATTATCAAAGAGACTTAAGAGACCGGGAAAGATGGGCCTATCAGGAATCATCAAGGGGGAGGAATTCTCGGGGGAGAAAAAGACGACACAGATAATTAATTTATCTAATAAAGTCTTGAATGATAACCATATTAGTGTCCTATCCAATGGACTATCTTTTTGCCCCACCAGCCAATTAGATCTTTTTGACTGTATTAAAGATCTGAACTTGTTTTGCCGAAAATTACAACTACACAATTTTTTCAAAAAAAGGAAACAATGGCAAAGAGCGAATACCCCCCTTGAATTCCTAAACACACAAGATGTCCTGAACCTAGAAAATCTGGAAGAATTAGAGGAAGAAAGTTTGAGATTACCGGGAGAAGGTCCATTCACAGACCTCAAACCCAAATCCAAATTCACACCACCCCCTGAAAATTGCCCCAGTGTCCAGGTTTTTAATCAACTTGTGACAAATGACTTAACCAAAATAAAAAAAACACAAAGGTTCGCAGAATCTATCCTATCACGAGAGACTTGCTTTGATGGATCTAGAAACAGATAGGACTATTATCCTCAAACCTTCAGACAAGGGGGGCAACATTGTTATTCTTAATGAGGAAGACTATATTCAAGAGTCTATACGTCTTCTATCAGATAAACAATGTTACTCCACCCTACGCACTGATCCAACAGTATCCTATCTCAAAGAACTTAAAAATATACTAGATCTGGGTCTAGAAGAGAAAGTCATTAGCAAAAAAGAATATGAGTTCATGATGATTAAAACACCTAGAATTGCCACCTTTTACTATCTGCCGAAGATTCACAAAGATAAGAGACCTCCTCCGGGAAGGCCCATAGTCTCAGGTATTAGCAATATTACGAGTAACACCAGCATATACCTAGACAAAATCCTTAGGCCATTTGTGGAGACATTACCGTCCTACGTAAAAGATACAACTGATGTTTTACGAAAACTAGATGGCATTTCACTTAATCCAGACTCTATTCTAGTCGGTCTGTGGAGGGGCTGTACTCCAGCATCCCTCACGAAACTGGTATGAATGCTGTCGCATATTATCTCAGAGCAAGAAATACTGACTGTACATCACATAACAGCTTAGTCCTTAAACTGTTGGATTATGTACTGACCCACAACTTTTTCATTTTCCATAACATCCTGTACCATCAAATACAATGCACCTTCATGACGGCAACAAAACAATTTAGAAGCTCTAATAACTCTGATATGTATAAGATCAAAGACTTCATTAACTGCCTCACGTGTGGAACCATTTATCTCATGACCTGTGACTGCGGAATCATGTATGTAGGGAAAACACACAGACCCCTCAAGACGAGGATATTGGAACACATAGGCAATGTCCGAAACTCCATAGATACCCCGATTGCCAGACATATCATAGAGGATCACAAGGGAAATCCCAAAGTGATGCACTTCTGTGGTATAGAGCATATCGCAAAGGACGCAAGAGGGGGTAACTGGGACCAACGTCTGCTACAGCAAGAAAGCCGATGGATTTTTCAATTACAAACCATGGTGCCAAAAGGCCTAAACGAAGGCTTTATATTTTCACCTTTCATATAGATGTGTCACTCTAATATATATATGGCTCTAAAAACTATTGTCACTATCAACTATCCACTCCTACACAGTACATTGCAGTTAAGTTCATTTTAATTGACCTGCATTGACCACTAAGGGCAGGCCATTCTACGCTAGTAACATTTCTACACAATCACCATTTATTTAAATCATTTATTTAAATTATTATTAGTTATTGTTCACTGTTTGTGTACCACCGTCCTTGTTGCTTGGATGTATTTCGATACAACCCTCACCCAATATGGATATCCCTTACACACACTTATTTTCATTTTATTTTATTTTATTCTATCCCATCTTAATTATGCATAACCTAATCACTCATTCACTCCTACACAGTACATTCACATAGCACTTTTTAGATATGTTTCATATTAATAACACCTGCATTGTCCCTTAAGGGCAGGTATTTATATGTGAGTCACACTCCTACACCACTACTATGCACCTTTTTAGATAACTATTATCATGGCCACTACTGCAACTAAATAATTAGATGTACTGTAGAGATATACACAGCAGATAGACAGTTTTCATTTTAACCACACCCACATTGTCCTCTAAGGGCAGGTATTTATATGTGAGTCACACTCCTACATTAACAACATGCATCTACTTAATTTGATAACCTACCATTACGGTTATTACTGCAAAGCAATAATCAGATGTACTTAATCATATACCTACCTGTCTAACCAATGATGAGGATTTCTTCCTTCCGTTATCCACATTGGTATATGAGACACAATAAGGCAGTAACAACAGCAACAATTAGACAACTCTGACATCATTTATTTATTTATTTTATTGAAAATATATACAAAGTAACAACCAGATCGGCACTCGCTCCATTTCTTCTTGCAACGCTGCACAGGCATCCACAGTGTTTCAGCCATTAGGCAATCAATAAGCTAAACACACACTATAGTTTCATTATACCCTCCTGCAGGTTAATGAACCATTTAACTCCGTACCTACCTATCACAGTAAGGATAGGAGTCCCCAAACAGGATCTGAGAGTATAAATAGACATGGGGGACGTCTTACCTCTATCCCTCCTTCCCCCTGAAGAAGCGTGCTAGTCATGTGAAACGTGCGTCGGGACATGAGGCGTCACAGTCGTGACGTCAGTGGGTGGCGACTTTCTGTAACCGGCATCAGCAGCAGGCTTGTATCAACCTATGCAGCACACACGATAGCCAGCTTCCTCGTATGACGAGGCCAACACGGGTTAAAATATACTAACCACATTAGAGCAAATACTCTCTGGCACCGTACTGGAGCTATATCTATGGGTATTGAGGATCACTATAGTGAATTATATCACCTTACCTCATGACCACGGAGTACCCTCCAACAGCGTGTATTTAACTGCATGATACCGTTTCAATCCATTGAATAATAATACACAGCCCTGTTTTTGTTGGGAGAACCTGAGGGCTCATTGCACAAACGGAGTATAGGAGAGATATATATACAACCTTCTCTCTGATATATATGCACTAGCTGTATAATATGACATCAACTTGAATATATATCTGTATGGTTACTTTCCTGATTAGATGTACCATCTGTCCCACACTTTACCTATATATACTCCTTGCACTAACCCTGCAGTACATATATAGATTATGCTTCACCTCCGAGTGATCATGCTGTGATTGATACATGTGTATACACCTGCGATACCCATTGGTTTTGGTCAAGAGACCATATTGAAAGCTGTGATTCAGAAAGTCAAGATATTTGTTTTGTTTTATATACGGTAACATACCTTTGGACTTATGACAAAAACAGTATCACCATTCCACGCAATAGGGATTTTTAATAATGTATATGTGTTTTTAATATCTATGTAGATTTAATAAAATTTTATTATTTTTGATTTCCCCTGTGAATCTGGGCACTACTCAGACATACAGTATCTAACTGTTGGACCAATTAAGTCCATGAAACATGACACTACACACATGACAAGAGATTGCTACCTAGAAGGGTTTCTTTTTTGATCAAACACTTTGATCACCACCGATACTATCTTTATACAAAACCTTTATACAAAAATGGTCTCTGAATGTTAACTCTTTTTTACATCTCTAAACAGTTACATCAGTTGTTTATTAATACTTGTAGAGAAAACGAGGAACAAACCTCAAATACTGATGCTCCAGCAATAGCAGTGAGGAAGTAGAATAATCCTTTACTTCTTACTTCGATAGATTTCCAACAGCGTGTATAAGGGCTAGATAACCCGATTAGGCTCTTAACATTATTAGTGTGTGAACGGACTCACTCAGGGTGGGAGGCTAATAAGCAGTAAGCGGGACGAGATATCGATGCATACGCCATTAAGCGTGCCACATGGTACACCACTGAGTTCTGCAACTGCTACCCTCACTAATACCCTGCTTCCCACACAGTGAAAATCAGCTGGCAAGTACTCACAGTTCCCTCCTGATTTCTGCTGAGTGATGCTGATATGGATAGAATGAATAGCCAGATACAACTCTGAAATGGCATGCTCCAGCCGGTTTGTTTGAATAGAAAAAAGGCTGTTGCAATGGCGGTCACTGCCCTTCGTACGTTTGAACAAACCAAGCACAATTAGTTAGAATAAAATATCATTTACTAATCAAAAATAGACATCAACAGAGCAGAAGTACTCTGACGCTTTTCATCCTAGAAAAATGTATTAATACTGTACATCACGATCATCCATGCAGTACTCAAAAACAGACCAATTCAGTTAGTTCCACGTGCATGCGCATTATGAATCAGACTTAGAAAATTAGAAATCCAACGGAAAAAACAACATTTTAAAGGGACTTTATTATTTGAGAAGAGTAGGCGAGAATAATTGTGAGCTTTATACCAAACCGTATACAGTATGATGCTATGTTTTCATATTCAATACATTTTTACATTGCTATAATCACAACCGTTTTATTTTATCAATGATGTTGCATTTTGCTGTATAATTAGACTGTATAATTAGACTTGCATTCTGCTAAGAAACCACAAAAATAAATATTAAGAGCTTTTATTCTATATTTATTATTTATTATTCAATACTGTATGTTCAACTTTTCCTATTCTTGCTCTGCTTCTCATACTGTTTGTCGAAATATTACACTCACACAAACATGGTCTCTGTGAGTGTTAAATGTTATTACATTTTTAAACAGTTCCAAAGATTCAAGGACACCCACACATTAGACAAATACAGACTAATTTAATTGCAAAAGGCATTCGAGTCGTTATCCTTACCGCCCCAGGGCCAGGGAATGTAAAAACACATGTAACATACCCCAGGTCATTGCCAAGAAGGACATCAGCATCTAAACCGGGCAATACCCCCACCTCCCTCATGCTTCATCTGGCACCCCAATCAAGGGATACCCGGGCAACTTGAATGGACCGCGGCCCACCATCCGGCATGGTTACTTGCATCTCCCGGTGCCTGGGAGAATATCCTCTGGCCGGATCATATCAAGTTGGATCAGGGTAACAGTGGCACCAGAGTCGAGCAAGCCGGCTGCTTGGCGATCTCCGATGGTCATTGTACACAAATGCTTCTGCCAGACATCATTGGATTGCATCCCGACTGACGCAATCTGAGGTCCTGCTGTCGCCGCTGCTGGTCCAATGGTGGCAAGTGTAGATTCCTTAATCGAAGTCCCTTGCTGGGCTGGTTGGACGGCTGCACTTGGCTCCTCTGGGGTTGCCAGTTGGACATGGGTGACCGGTTTTGGAGCTGGAGTCCACCGGACCTTGGACGGTCCGGACAGTCTGGCTTTATGTGCCCAGTTTTGTTGCATTGATAGCACCGCCTTTCATGTTTGAACTCGGCAGCTTTGGGTGCGTTTCCCTCGGCTGCAGCCTTACTCTTTCACTGCGGCGTGCTTTTGACTCCCTTGGCCGAAGTGGTCATGTCCTAGGTACAGTAGCCCATTTTTTCCTCATCAGTGTCCGGCTGGTGACAAATTCATCTGCCATTTTAGCTGTGTCCACACCAATCTTTGGTTTGCGGTCAAAGACCCATTCCCTCACGTCCGAGGGACACTGCTGCGAAAATTATCCCTGAAATATCAAGTCCAGTTACAAGTGATACTTAGTAGCACCACTGAGTCCCATGCAAGGCCAGACGGATGTAAACAACATGTAAGAGTCCTGGTGGTGTTTTTCCTCTGAGCGGAACTTGCCTCTGTACACTGGCGACACACTTTATTCGAGCTCGGCTAGTCCCACGAATTCGGGTATACCCGGGTGTATTGAGGTTTGTGACTGTTTTCTGCCCGAGTGCATTGAGGTATTTTCCAGGCAGGGATTAAAACATTTTATTCCCCCTGGCTGCAATACTGCACAGTATATATATATATACTGCATTACAATTCATGAATTTATGCCATCTGGTAGACACGCGAAGCATTGCAGCCTATTAAATCCTAATCATTATCATTTAACAGATCAGCCGCCCATCAGCCAGGCATGAACCCAGGCTGGGAAGGCAAACACAACGAGGCTTGTCAGAGGTGAGGAGCGGCGCATTCCAGGTATCTGCCAGGTACATACTGGGTATTTGCTCGAATAAAGTGTGTCGGTGCAGTACACTTCTGGGGTGAGGGCATACTGGGTGAGTAACAGGGCATTCACATGTCCATAGTTATTGCCTTCCTCGGTGGGAATTGTCTGGAGAGTTTCCTTGGCACTGTCGGACAATAACAGGTTTAGCCACAAAACCAAGTCCCGTTCTGGCACCTTGTATCTGTGACATTGGGTTTCAAAGTTCTTTAAAAATCCATAAATTGTATCCATGCCATCCACGAATTTGCAGAAATTGCTAAAATTTGCCAAAATTCCACTCGGGGGGCTGCTTGCTCCCCGTAACCAGGTGGGAGAGCAGGGCTGATGTCCTTTGTGCGGCTGCAAGCAGCCAGACCCTTTTGTCCAGGGTAGCCCCCTCTCCCCATGAGGCAAGGAGTGTGGCGATTCCATGGTTGGAGAGTTCGATAGCCACTGGGGCTACCACTCCTGCACTCCCTCCAACTGGTCCCTCCATAATGTCCATGTGGATGCCGCTCCCTCCCCATGTCCTTCCTCCACCACTGGGGCTGTATAACCTCCTGTGCCCTGGGTTGGCTTGTGACCACTGCAACTGCACCTGAGGGTATGTCCCCCTCGGGTGGAGCAGTGCTTGCTTCGTGAGCTTCTAAGTCTTCCTCCAGCAAAGTCTTTAACCGACCGTCCATCGGTAACCCTTAGCTCTCACATCGGGCAACAATCTTGGCTCAGTACCCCGACCGGTATTGACCCGAACATCTGTCCATTTTTACCTGATGGCACTAAACTAAGTGACAATGTGAACCTGTGCTTTCTCTGCTTTGTTAAACATGTGTACATTACCACTTGGTTTTGAAGTCCGCAATCTTCGAGTTTTCCTCTATGTTATAAGACCCTGCAGGATTTTAAAATATAGGCTCAATGATCCCACCCCTGCCACCAGTAAATATAAGCCTGTCACAGGAGACCAGGCATTTACACCTTTTTACTGGGATCATTCATTTAGCAAACCAAGAAGTAAAACAAATGGTCATTTATTTCATTGAAACAGACGTACACACAGTGGATTACATTTATACAGAGGAAAACACACTTGCTGTGTGTCTGGGCTACAAAACTAACCTTTCCTAGTTGATATAGCACAGAAAATAACGTCTTTTCAAGTCCTTTAGATGACCGGGACAAAGCCAGAAAAGTCCTGTAACTGATCTCGGCCGCCACCGCTCTTTCCACTCTGGAGGTGCTGAAGTCCCTTGACTGGGAGCAAGTACCAAATGTCCTGGTACTCTTTTTGGCTTGTAGTTCCAGCCACAACCGCTACGTTCCCATTTCAGAACTTGCCCCCGAAAAGTGGGAAATTTCTTGCCTTGAAATTTCTGAAGCCGGCTCGCGTCTATTTCTCAAAGAGCATCTTTTGGTCGGTTAAAATCTGATGCTGCTGTCTTGGCGCTTATAATCTCCATAGCTGATTGGCTGATTTTCTTATAAGATTTCAGTCTCATTCAGTGAATACCTCAGCCAATCAGAGTGTGGGAATTTTGCCACCAGCCTATCAGCATTTTGCCTATACCCTGAAGCTAGGCGGGCACGGTTTTCAATTCTGAAAAGGGGCATGCGCCAACCAGGCACCTATGCCTCTTAGCATACTGAACCCCCCATCGAGCCAGGCTCCTCAGAGTCTGGGGATGGGCAAATGATCGCCTGATAGCTCTGATTCATGCCAGGACGTGAGTACTCAAGGATAACTCCGGAACTCCGCCCATTCTAACACCTTGGCATCTTTGTGTAATGGATCAGGGGACACGCGCTTCTCAGCGGGTCCCCGTCACCTCTAGCCCCACGGCAGCCTCCTGCCATGCCTCTCCGCTCCCTCAGCAGCTTACCTCCTCCATGCAGTGCCGTTCCTCCGCGGCGCATGCCGCAACTGCGCATCGGCTGCAGGCCATTACGAGCCATGACACCCCTGCCTCTCTCCTGGACCTATCCCTACGTTCCCTCAGACAGGCCTCCGCTCCTCCCCTTGCCTCCATTGGTCCTTCCTCCTTTATTACCCATGTCTGCCCACTCCGTCGTCGCTCAGCATAGCCTCTCTGTAGCTCCTGGGTGCAGTAACTTGTGCTTAGCTCTCTGTTCCAGCTCCCTGTTCCTAATCCTGCCCCTGTTTGGATTTCCCTGGTTTGATCTTGGCTTGGCTTTACTACGTGTACCTCTCGACTCCTGGACTCTGCTTTGGACATCACTATGCTGCTCTCTCCTGCCCTGGACCCTTGGCTCTTGGACATTAACCCTCCGACCTCTGGCACCCTGGACTTTGCAAGTATACGGTTAACCCTTCTCTATCCAGGCCCGGCAACGCAACTACCACACTCCGGGCACGCCCTCACTGCTGTTGGTGCATGTTATACCCTTACCCACCTCAGTACTGGGGACTGGCCAGGTCTGCGGGCATACAGGCGTTACACTTTGTGGCTTTCAAATCCGGGACCCGAGCAGACTTAGTTGCACCAACTTAGTAACCATCTGTAAGAAGGTTTGGGACAAGTCCCAATAAACAGTGCTCAATCCAAGTAGGACTCTATTTCACTTAATGAATTGAATTGTCCACATATCATGGTGTAGAGGAAGCATATAAAGCCTTAATGGAGTATTGGACCCAGTGTTTAAAGTGCAGCAGTGATTTTATAGAATATAATAGTCCATAGGCAAGAGAATATAAAGGGTTAATATACCAATGTTGTTGTGTACTCTGCTGAACTAAACACTTTAGCTGCAACACTGTAGCTGATCAACAAGTCTCCACATGGAGGTGACAAACCATACTCACGATTGGCAGCTTCCTATGGTGTGTGCATCACGCTCAGAGTTGCTGTAGAAGGGAAATCCTTGGATTGCAGCGGTGCACAGCCAAAAACAGGAGGAGGGGACCAGCAAGGTGTGGGTTAAAAAGTTATTTATTGATACATGATATCGGGGTGAACAAACTCTGACGCGTTTCAGACGTGAAATGTCCTTTATCAAAGAGTTGATTTGCGTCTATCCCCCATTACAGTTTTATAGATCAAGCCCCGCCTGCCCGCGTCACCGCGCTGCGTGGTATTGGCGCGAAAACCGCCGAACTACAATCTGATTGGTCAAGGTCAGCAACCAATGGGAAAGCTCCATGTGAGTAGTGTATTGCAGAGTGAGGAAGACGCGCTGCTCTCGCTGGCGCGGCCCCTTTCCGTCATAATGCATAGCAACGCTACATAGTTACCATTACTCAATCCTAACAACAACAAAGAGCCTCCCCTTGAGGTGCATGAAACTATGTGTGAGCGGATGATCGGGCAGGAGCGGAGAATGAACAGTGGGGGGGGGGGGGGGAGAAGGAGGAAAGTACCAACAATAAAACTGTAAAGGAGGAAATATACAGTAACATTAACATTAGCATAGCAATAGTTACTAGGCTCCATACATAAAGACATTGACAAAAAGATATTAAAAACAATATATCATCAAATAGCAAATCTAAAAACAGAGATGGAGGTAATACATGAATTCCAAATAATAATATTGGACTCGGTTTTATTTTATTTTATTTTAAGTGACTAAATAAATGGTATTTTTGAAATCAATTGTTCAGTCTATGTGTATTTGTTTGGTAATCTTAATTTATATTATATTGTTAATACTCTAATGAAAATAACACATAATTGTCCCTATTATGACACAATGCATTATATTGTATGGTGATCCTTATATTGCCTCCCTATATGGTAAATCCTTTCTCAAAGAACTTTAATCAAATGTGAGGACAAAAATCTGGTTAAATAACACCAATTGCTTAAGGTAATATACCTATATCATCATGGATTTTAAGGTACAATGAACAGTGGTATATGTAAAAATATTTTTGTAACACATTGATTTGAAATTATATGTGCATAGGGACACAGATATTTGATTTAAGTGGTTATATAGAGCAAAAGTATCCACTAAGTCTAGAAAACCTTAACTAATGTTTGTACATTTATTTAAGGAAGTGTTTTAGCTCCCAGTCCTGGTTCATGCCCCTGGGTGCCATCGTCCCAAGGGCATAAATCCAGAACATCTCCCTACAGTTTAATGTATCAATAAATAACTTTTTAACCCACACCTTGCTGGTCCCCTCCTCCTGTTTTTGGCTGTGCACCGCTGCAATCCAAGGATTTAGTAACCAGCTGGTCTCTTGGAACCATGGACTTAGAAATCCCCAGCTCATATACAGTGTACCAAGCATTATAAAGTTTAAACATACCCTGTTAATAAAATATACTTGGATACTGTGTCTTACTAAAAATGTCTATGTCCTTCTTTGGTGTCAGGGATAGAATAAGAATTTATACTTGCTATTCTCACTGGCCATATCCCTGCCACACTGCAAAAACCTGACTTTACATTTTTAATACAAAATAAACATTGCAGCTTTATCTAATAGCTAGAGCACCTCCTGAACCCCTATACCAGGTTCAGGGTGATTTGGGCATGAACTGGGAACCCCCTTCTATACTAGGGACCCCTATACCGTTCTTGGGATACCTTGTTCCCCTATGACCTGTTTACCTTTCTGGTCTGTGCTGAAGCAGGGACTCCTGGCAGTGAGCTACAAGAACGTTTTCAGGGTAGGATTTTGACCCAAACATTGTGCTTCAACGTATCCGAGAATCTTACCTGATTCCTGGCTACATTTTTGGGATATCCAGTAACTCTGGAACTCCGCTACATAGCCACAATCGGCAAAGACTTTCTCCGCAAAAACCAAACCTGATCCTCATAACTTAGCAATCTCTGCTTGCTGGCACTTCTGTAAAGGCAAAAATATAAAAATTATTTATTGTCGCATTTTTTACATACCAAGCACAGTATTACATACATGACAATGGTAACAAGAAACCAGACTTCTTTGTGTCAGTGCTCAAGCTCCAAATGTAACAGATTGATAAATCACTTATGTAGAAAAAGGACCATATGAGTCAAAGTGTATGCCACTGTGTTGGTGTATATAACTGAGCTCATAGATAAGAAGTGTATAGATACCAAGGGATGTAGACAAGGAAGTCTGTAAATGAACAATCTCTCCTATCAGTTGCCCTGGAGAACTCCTTAGAGCAACACACAATATATACACATGGCTTTCCAGGTCAGGAAAGAGTATGGTTACTCACGACCGGTACACTCTGCAGACTGTCCTGTAGATCCACGTGAATCATGCTGGGAAGACTTGCTAGTAGAGAATCCAAGTGGGAAAAATAGCAGAGCACTGTGAGAGTAAGTGACTAACAGAAGAGGGCCCACGAACCTTGGATGGGTTAAAAAATACCTTTTATTATTCTGACATCAGAAGAAAATATGTAATACTCGGACGCGTTTCACGCTACAGCGCTTTGTCAACGAGTGTTTTTCCATTAGGCAAAGTTACACTGCTATAGGATGTCCTCCCCGTCCACCCGGTAGTGACGTCATGCCGGTTTTGGCGCGAAAAACCCTTTTTACTAAACTAAATGACCCTTTTTTCAAGAGATATATAGGTATTACACTGTGTATTTTTGTCACAATGGAAGTAGCTTTGGGCATTTTTGTTTTTTATTGAATACATTTAGCTACGCCCACTAGCTCTACTTTTGACACTTATATGCATATATATTATGTGATAATGGTTGCGGTTTCTCAGCGCTTGTTGGGAATCTGTGTATTTTGCTAACTGTGTGCAGCTGGTCTCAGTTGCTTATGGGAGGGTAGTGCCCCCCCAAAGGTTTAAGGTTGCCCCACCCCCCTTTCCAAGTTGGCCAGTTTCATTTTGCCAGGTTATGACAGATCCAATGTGATCATTCTTCCTGTAATTATACAGGTAAATAAGAATTGCAATGTAGTGTAATGTTACACTATAAACTAATGGTATGTATTGTTAAAATCGAGAAAAATTATCTCACTGATCGACCTGCCTTGTTTAAAACAAATGGTCAACTCTGATGAAGATGTTCACAGACCATCAGTAGTCGATACTTTCCATATGTTAGCAAAACTTGTATTTGGAAGGGTTAAAAAAAGAAAAGTGAAAACTATATTTGTGTTATATAATAGGCAATGATTTATTAAAAGAACATTCGATTGTACTTCCGTTTCTTTCAATAACTACCAATACCACATTATTTATATGATTTATGTAATTATTATTCATTTCCACAGTTAGAAACTGCTTCCTGTACTCCATGATTTCCTACTCTAGGTTATCTTTGTCGGTTTCACCTGCTTTTGCAGATGATGTTTCATTGCATGCCACACCAAGTCTATGGGGTTTGTTTAGGAGGATCTTCAAATATAAAGACATATACAGTGCGGTTGTTGACAAGAATAAAACAAATACACACAACAGCATACTACAGTGCACCTAATAGTCTACACTACTGCTCAAAACAGATGCACTGTGTTTTGGGTTATTGTCATGGAACCAGTGAGTCATTACCCAATGGGAAGAAATCTAAACTGTTTGGTGCTGTTTGGGTGATAATGGCCTCCTGGAAGTACACTTTAACCACGATTCCTGAAGAAAAAATAAATGTAACACTGTTATATAGGTACAGAGACAGGGTCTCATTTATAAAATATACAGTTAGAATTCTATTGTTTACAACATTGAATCTGGAACCTACCTTAAAATATACTGTAACTATGGATCCTTGTCCCAGTCTAGAGATTGCCCCCACACATTAAGCTTGATTGGATGCTTCGACCAATGTTTCAAGGATAAACATTTTTTTTTCCGAAATGCACTGTGTAAAAAATATTCAGGGCGTCTGATGTTTCATCAGAAAATATAACATCCACACAAGTTTTCTCCACTCTCAATCTATGCATCTGTTGGTCAACTCTTTTATTCTTGTTAACATCCCTTATCATGGCATACATGCAATAATATTTTTTAAATGGTTTGGAAGCATAAAATAAGATAATCATGAATATCTCTTGGCGTCTGCATAAACAGTGCCTATACAGTTTGGTACTTTACCTCACATGTCCTAAGGTCCAGCTAAAACCACACCTCATTAGCCTGATGCTGGATTCAGACACTGGAATATAATGCGTCATCTGCAGAATAACCTGAACCTCTGCAGAAAATTGCTCATCATTTTCCACGGTATTCTCATCTATCACCCAAATGGTTTCACTGTAAAAGAAAAAATTAGGAAAATGAAAAAAAGTACAGATGAATAGACATACTCTACATGCTGTGTGAAGAAAAATATTAGAGGAAAAAGTGTACTTACTCTGACTTTGTGGACCATTTTATGAACACTTGTCTGTTAAAGAGCATAAAACTGAATACAGCGTAGTGTCACCGGGATGCCCCCTTGCCATCGCCATCGTTATATTTCCCATTTTGATAACCCCTTCTTGTACATGTTCCTTATTCTAATGCTAGTTTCTTTGTTAAATTTTTTGCTCATGGCTACTATTCAGAATGTCCGGAACTAGTAATTAATGTGCATTGAAAGTTTATGGAATCCTCATTGTATTATATACTGTAGGTAAAGCTACAGTACAGGTATACTCGTACTTTTGACACCTTGACCAAAAGTAAAGAACGAATACCAACTCAGCCCCGCCAAACATTAACACCTTGTCCAAATGTTGCCCCTGTGATGTCAGTAGTACTGTACATAATAACTCAATAATCTTGATCAGAACTTATGTTCTTCAATGATGGATCAATCCAGCTGCTATGTATACAAGGACCTTAGAAATGCTGCACTACTCTCAACTGTAAGAAAGCGCAGGATACCTGCTGATACAAGATTACCTGCGACCCTTAAAACCATACGTACAAAGACTAAAGTGGAAAAAGAAAACAAGGCTGCACCAAAAACTCCAAAGTGAAAGACTCTAGGACTAATATGGAAATAAAAGAAAATGGCCAAAACCCTTGCCATTTATGTACCCAGAGATGTGGATTTTTTTTTACCAGGTAGCTGTACCCCAATGACCATCACAACCAGCACATCCCACTCTGGATTCTGCTTACCTTATTCCGGACCCACCTCAGCCCAACTCAGACGCTATGTACCTTGCCATGGACAATGCTTATTTGACTCCAGACCCGGATCAGCCCAAATCAGAAATAGCGCAACTGCCCACAAACTGCAGAGTTCCAGTCTAGGTTTAACAGGTGCCTTGGTCATACGCAGCTTGGTAATGTCAAATGACTTTGTAGTGTATGTCTATGTCTTGATAATGTCATGAGATTGTAGGTATTTCAATCCCTTAGGTGCTTAAGGGGTTAATGAGCTACAGTCTGAGTTTAAAAATGCCATATATTGGGTTGTGACATGTCCAGGCTTGTCACAGGTGGGTGCTGCACTGAAAGGATCCGCGCTGCGGGTACACCCACTTCCAGCGCCTCCTTACCTTTCCTGCATGCCGCCCAGGCTCCCCGGTGGCGTGCCTCACTCCGTGCAGTCCCCTCCACGGCTGCTTCCACACTTCCGGGTCACACACATCACCCCTATGGGCGCGTGCGGACACAGGCTTCAATTTGTTGGCGCCAGGCACCTGATTCTGCCTCCTCTGACGTGGCGCGCGCATCACGCGCTTCCCTGCCCTTGCTCCGTCAGGTCCGCCCCCCAGGCCCTTCTCTCCTATCAGGCCCTTCCCCGGGCCGTTCCTCCGCTCCTCACCTTGCTCTGACAAGTCCCAGCTACTCAGGCACCTCTCCCCTATCAGGCCCTCCCTCGGGCCGCTCCTCCTTCTCTCCCCTTGCTCTGATTGGCCCCACCTTCCAAGACAATTCTCCCCTATCAGGTCTGCCCTCCAGCCACTCCTCCATTCCTCCCCTTCCTCTGATAGGTCCCAGCCCCCTATTTAGTCTTCCCTCACCATTTCCTCTTTGCTCTGCATAGCTTCTGTACCTTGGTGCTGTCGGCTGTTGCCTTGCTTCTTTTGTCTTTCAGTTCTTTTTCCTGTCCCTGGATATACTGCTGACCTCCCTGGATATCGACATTTGGCTTTGGACTTCTACTACGCTGCTCTTTGGAACCCTAGGATTTGGCTTTGGACATTACTACTCTGCAGACTTCTATATCCCTTGGACACGGCTTACGGATACTCGACTACGCTGCTCTCTCCCCTCCACGACCCAGGCTTATGGACACTCTACTACGCTGCTCTCTCCATCCCACAACCATTGGCTTACGGACTTTACCTTTCAACGCTGGAGCTGGCAAGTATGGTACTCATTCTATTCTTGTTACCAGGAACACCTACGCTACTTCCACACTCCGGCCGTGCCCCCATTTACTGCTAGGTGTGTGGTATTACTTTCCACCTCAGTCCCGGGGTCTCGTCTGGCTTGTGGCGTTACAGGCCGAGCGTTACATGTGCTTCAAACCAAACTTAATTGAGAGGGCCAGTCATGGATAGCCCACTTTAAGTGACACATGTGGGGTTTTTTCATAGACATTGAGCAGATACTGGTCTGTTGGCTTCAAAGAAAGCTACCTGTTTGTGAGTGATTGCTAGTAGATTCCACAGATAGGTGACCCACGGGATATGCTCTCATTGAGGGACTTTATTAAAAATGAGAATATCATGTGATGTCCTCTGCTGAAAATGCTAAAAATTACATGTGTGTATCTGTGGAACCGAGTATCACATAATGATTAGAGACACATCAGGTCTAGCAGGTACTAAAAGACAGATATGAATATTTCTCTTAATTTTAGGATAACAATGTTCATTGCGTCCGCCATGAGTGCCTGAATGTATTGATGTGACTCACGTGTGTGTAAGTGTTAGTTAAGGAAAGTTATGAGTATATTTTGATACTGGAAAGGAGTTTAAATGTTATTTGGTGAGTGGTGTTTTACTCTGTTGTAAAGCGTCAGTCTCACAATTGATTTATGACAGGGGCTGGGTTTAGGTTGTGTTCAAGGGGAAATAATTGTACTTAAAGTCTGAAGAAGGATTATGAAATGTACATCCTACCAGGATAAAACACATAGATCTCATATTCTAAACCAGCGGCCTCTCTGGGGAATGTCTATGGCATTTGGTAATGTATAGGTTTTCTTTTATGTTTTACCCTTTTATTTTAAGAAGCTATTCTGCATATTATTATAACTGCATGGTTTTTGTAATATCTTTTTCTGTAACCTAAGCACTGTTTTTGAATATATATTAAAAAAATTATAAAGTGATGCTTTGGGCTCTGAATGACCTGTTGCACGATCTGGAGAGAATATTTACGTTTTCGGACACATTTTGCTACAACGGATTTTTGGTGTGTTAAAGTGAATATATTTTTCTATAATAAACAGGGACATGGGGCCCTCGCAAATATACATTTTACATCTTATCTTATTTGTATACTCCTGGTGGTGGAAGTGTATAGATATGATTTGCAATTGAGTGAGGGGTTAATACTAACTCACTGGAGGTACCTTGCGGAGGAGAAAGGTGAGTTGGCTAGGGTAGCCGTGTGTATTAACCCTGCTTGCATATCTGAGTCACGTGCTCACTTGTGTGCTGTTTGTTGCGGTGGTATACTGGGACAGATTTAGGAGAGATATAACTAATTTGAGGGACCTTTGCGAAGGTGAAGAGTGGGGCAGCTTGCGGGTTGTGTATTAATCCTTGTCCTGTAGAGGAGATATTGTTAATTTGAGGACCTCTGCAGAGGTGAAAAGTGGGAGTTCTTGTGAGCGTCAGTATTAACCCTTGTCCCGTATGCAGATCATGTGTTAGCAGGGTGCCGAACGTGACAGTGCACAGATATAATTCCGATATGCAAGACATACTGTATATACAGGTGCACCAACGAGTATTCTAAAACTTGCCTTAAACTTGCCTTGGAAAATCTGGGGCTATCACCAACAAGATCCAGGTACATGCTGGGTACATGCTACAACATTTCAGGGACATTTCTGCAGAGACTAATGGCCATCGATTAACACAGCAGGGGTGCCTGGCAGTCCCATTCAGTTGAATGGGACTGCCAGGGACCCCCGCTCTTAATCTGATGGGCCATTAGTCTATCTGCAGAAATGTCACTGAAATGTTGCAGCATGTACCCAGCATGTACCAAGCATGTACCTGGGTCTTGTTGGTGATTGCCCCAGATTTGTTTTAGAATACTCGTCGGCACTACAGTACACCTGTGGCCAGACCTGCCATTGATCATGCCCTGCTACCCCATCTGAGGTACAAACAACACAATGGAAGGGAAAATGTACTTTCTTTTGGAGAGGATGGACCAAATGATTAGGGACATGGCAAAGGACATGGCAGGTTTCTATTCAATTATAGGTACACAGCAGCAGGATAGAGCACAACATCTGGAGGAAAACTTTTCCCCCCGTGTGCATCCATACAATATCTAAATGGTTGGAAGCACAATCACCAATCCAGGCAGCAATGATGACTTTGTGGCTATGAGCCCCCATGCTATGACTGACCTGCAGGAAAGTGATACCCTGGAGCAGTTACCTTTGCTTGTTTTCCAAAGCACACCTGCAGCACCACTGAGGCAAATACACATAGGTCAATAGGGATCCAATAGATGACATACCGCTTTCAATAATACCAGGGAAAACTTTGCAAAGCTATGTTTCATACAGCAAGGGACTGCAGAGTCGATTTGCCTAGCTAATCTTTCAACATTTTTTAACGTTATGCCCAGTGGACTAGATGTGAGCTTTGAAAGCTCAGGTTTAAAACCAGAGACAGAACATGAAACACAGACAGAGCTCAGTGCACATCCCATGACACCTATACACGGTACAGTGCCTAAATATAGATATCTTTTGAATAAAATGTTCTTTTAGTTTAACTCTTTGGCCAAAGTGTTGTAGCCCTTTAGCCCCTACACGGCAGACCATGTCTCAAGGGTACCTAACACTAATATAAATTCTTAATAACCTGTACATTACCAGGAAGAATGATTTATAATAAATCTGTCAAAATTAGTTGCATAGTTCTAAGTCTGATTGAAGCTCTTATTAACCTGTACATTACCAGGAAAAGCACTCTGTATTAGATTTGTCGCAATCAAACTGTAAGCAAGTTCCCCTGAGAGTGCGAAATGCAATGGAGTGAGCTTTTAACCATTTAAAAGTGGGAGGGAGTGAGCTTCAAACTAGGGAGGAGGAGCCACCCTCCAAATCAGCCATGACCAGCTGAACAAGAATTGTAAAACATACAGGACACCTACAAGCTCATATTGAACCCCCCCAGTTAAACTAAAAGACCATTTTATTCAAAAGATATCTATCTATATCTATATCTATATCTATATCTATATAATGTAATGTACAGGTTAATAAGAGCTTCAATCAGACTTAGAACTATGCAACTAATTTTGACAGATTTATTATAAATCATTCTTCCTGGTAATGTACAGGTTATTAAGAATTTATATTAGTGTTAGGTACCCTTGAGATGTGGTCTGCCGTGTAGGGGCTCAAGGGCTTACAACACTTTGGCCAAAGAGTTAAACTAAAAGACCATTTTATTCAAAAGATATCTATCTATCTATATCTATATCTATATCTATATCTATATATATATATATATATATATATATATATATATATATATATATATATATATATAGGCACTGTACCGTGTATAGGTGTCATTGGATGTGCACTGTGCTCTGTCTGTGTTTCATGTTCTGTCTCTGGTTTTAAATATATATTGTCATGCTCAGTAGCACTCCTCTGTGACGTGACACTTATACGCTTATATATATGTTGTGGTTATTTTGGGGGTTCAATATGAGCTTGTAGGTGTCCTGTATGTTTTACAATTCTTGTTCAGCTGGTCATGGCTCAGGTGTAAGAAGGCTATTCCTAACAAATTGAGAAAAGCTATTTTAGATGAATTTGGGAAGCAGTATACAGGTAAATGCCCTAAGGCAGAATTGAAGAACATGAAATGCACAATCAATGGATTTTTGCAGCATCAGAAGACTGTGGGTTAGACTAATCAATGAATGAAACTGATGACTGAAACATTAATGTTTTCGATACATACAGTTTTCAATACAGTAATTTATTTATTGTAATTGTTTAATCCATGTTTTCATCCTTTTTTCAAATTCAGCAAGCCGACCAACGTGAACACCTTGTTCTTGTAGGAAACACATCCAGCAATTAACGTAATATATTCATTAAATTGGCAATAACTTTACCGTGCATACGCACAAATGAACCGCATATGCGTTCCATACAATTAAAATACCCGTAGTACACATTTCATATACAATAGTTTACATAGAAGATGCATGCACAGATACAGGAGCACAGTGTAATTCATGTATCTATTTCTTCTCAATTATTAATATATAACAATCTCACAATTATTTTACAGAATTAAACTGTACAAGAGACTGCCAGAAGAAGATGTTGGTTGAAGAAGATTGTATTATTTCACAAAGTCTTTGTTATTTATCTCTATGCTCTAATTTACTCTAAAAAAAAACCCTCATACTTTAAAAAGACATTTTAGTCATCAGAAATGTTTTCTGGGACTAAAGTGGGGGTTACATTTAGATTAAAGACATATCAGCACCACCTATCATTACTGCAGAGTACTACAACGACTGCAAAACTACATTTTTCCGGCTGTGGTGCAGTAGAATTCACTGAGCTGCAACATGCAAATAAATTCGAGGGATTGAAACTTATTTTGCGTGGCACCAAAAACAGTAAATCTTACTACATCTGTATATTACACTGAACTTTGCCAAGCTAGTGTAACATGAGTAGCTCAATAATTAATGGGCTGTCACAGCAGTATATTTTGAACCCTTTTATCTGATGGGCTAGCAAAGCAAGTTAAACAATAAATACAAAATCTGGTTGGCATAAAGACCAGTAGAGACAGAGAGAAATGACAACCGCTCAACTATTTATACTCAAAAAGTAGTATTGGAAAGAGTGGGGTGCATGGGGAAAATATTGTGAACTGAACAAGACTGATCAGCAAAAAAGGACCCCTATTGTAGTACTCAATCACAGATTAATGATATAAAGGATGTAATATCCTTAACGAAAATCATCGCAAAATATATTTATATATCACATAGAGAGGGGTAATCACAGTTAAAATAAAATAATAAAATGTTATTATACATCAACTCTTCTAAGTGCTCAAAAGTAATATATACAGAGAAAAAATAGCAAATCTAAAATCCCCAATGGAGAGACTGATAGTATTAAGATAGGGGTTAATGGCAATATAAATGCAAGTTGATTATACTATTGTATTTTAAATCCCTTAATGATCTTGATCGGACACCAAACAGTTAAACACTACCTACAGTGGCTACCAACTTTATTCTAACTCGGTGTCACGATTGTGCTCGCCACAAACCTTGGTCGGACCGCGTGGCTGATGTGGGGTTGTATAAGCACCGACCTTAGACCGCGCAGGCTGATCCGGATTGCGCAGTTCGTAGTCGTACGTAGCAGGGTCAGGACTGGAGAAGGCAGCATCATCAGTGGACAAGCCATGGTCAGGACTGGAGACATCAGGATAAACGTTGTTCAAGCAGGAGATCGGCAACAGGTAGTCAGGAGTTCCCCGCTTCAGCTTAGGAGCGCGTGAGTGGACTCTGCGCGTGCGGTGACCATGGCCCATGGTGTTGGTCTCAGGAAGTGATAGGTAGACCGGAGTGGGCACACCATCAGGCAGCAGTGGTAGATCAGTGCTTCAGCGCAAGAGTCCTGAGCGGGCTGGAGAATTCTCCACTTCAGCACAGGAACCAGGACACGGCCTCTGCAGTAGACAATGAGCAGCAGGCCCAAGGAACCAGGGAGCTGAAGGCAACTCTGGGGAAAGCTCCGCTTCAGCACAGGAGATAGGAACAGACCGCTGCTGTGACACTAGCAGCCGGTCTCAGGAAACAAGGAGCTGAAGTAAACAAGGAGAGTACTCCGCTTCAGCACAAGAGACAGGAACTGACCGCTGCGTGAGGCTAGCAGCCGGTCTCAGGAAACAGGGAGCTGAAGTCAACAAGGAGAGTACTCCGCTTCAGCACAGGAGACAGGAACAGACCGCTGCGTGACACTAGCAGCCGGTCTCAGGATACACAGGATAATCAGGAAATACAGGCCCCTGCATGAAGACTAGCAGCAGGCCTCAGGAACTAGGGAATAACAACTAGAGAGGTTAATACATACACAGACAAGCCAAGGGCTTATGGCAGAACACTTGTGACATCCAGGAAGGACTATTCTTGGCAGGGAGCATTGTGGGGAAGGCTGTCTTTAAAGGTCAGTGAACCAATAGCAGAAGGGGCGTGTGACAGCATAGCTTTAATGAGTGAACCCAGGGTGGAGCTGCAGGGAATATCAGGAGCAGTTTTCCAGGACTGCACAGGTCTTAGAGGCAAGGTAAGCAGTAAACTGAGGTGTGGATTCCTTACATTAGACCCCCCTTCACGTGAGACCTCTAGGCGAACATGACCACTCATAGAGTTGGGGGATCTGGAATTATTCTTGAACTGTCTAGGATTGGGGGTAGAGTCATGGTCCAGAGACTCGTGGGCACTCCTTTGCGTATCCCCACCCCCCAGTAAGAACTGCGGCCAGACAGGGCCATCCATGGGTCTTGGAGACATCGAGTTGTTCCTAAAGTTTTTTAGGTGGAAAGGAGATCCGTAAACGAGCAGTTCCTTGGTGAGTACAGTTCTAGGATATGAGAGTGGTGGTAGAGACAACATTGGTACATGACTCGTCACGCGAAATGTCTTGGGAATCCAGGGCTGCGAAGAACCAGGGGTTTCCGGAGCAGAAACGGCAGAAGACCCCCCACTGGGAGCCCAGTCTTTAGTAATGGGACCAGAGTTCAGGATAAGCAGCATCGATAGTTGATCGAATATACCAGGGCGACCTTCGGAACAGACAAAGTCTTGGCTGACCTCTGCATGTAGAAATCTGAGAGGGACTTCTCCTCCAGAGGTCTCCCAGGTAGAGGTCAGCGAGGGTACAGGGTGGGTGGGGGCATTTCCAGGTATTGGTATGGAAGGTGACAAGGCAAGCAGTAAACCAGGCGTGGAGACCAAAATCTTGGGATACGTACAGAGTATTTCCAACACCGAGGAAATAACAGGGGCAACAGAAGGTTCCGAGGGGAAAAACCATGGTTTAGCAGAGACAGAGAAGCAATCAGCAGTGGAGCTCCAAACTACTGTAGAACCCTCAGTGGGAGATGGTATTGTCTGGGGAGTAGGAATAGGCTTTGGGGCTTTAATATCAGAAACTTGAGAATCAGGCAGAGCAAGGGTAGCGGAGGGAGGGGAGCTAACATCAGAAGCTGAAGTCTGTACTTCAGTGACAGGGACCTGGGTGACTACAAAAACAGCAGCGAGTAAAGGAATTGACTCCGGAGCTGGAGGCTCGGAATCCATAACAGAAAATCTCGCAAAGCAGGGTACCGATAGGAGAACTAGCATCAAGAGCTGGTGCCTGGGAATCAGTGATGGGTAATGGGAGAGTAATGATGGGAGTTAAAGCGACAATAAGCGGTAAGTTGGAACCGTGGAAACTCTCAATAGCAGAAACCTTTGAAGTAAAAGGAGTCTTATCCAAAACGGCAAGGGCCCTAACAACAGGGGTGCTTGTCATGACAAAAACAGAATTAGGCATGTTTATTAGTGCAAAAATTCTGATAACGGGACTCCTAGCCAGTGGTGAGGGTGTCAGGGTTTGACTAGTGAGAAAATCAGATATAGTGATAAGTGACTTAGAATCAATCACTGAGGTTCTAGGTTTGCTGGACATGTGTGAGAAAGTACCCTTTAAGACAGGAATTTTAATTTTTACCCTGAGTAACCCAACGGTTGCTGGAGCACGTTTAGATGCAGTGTTGAGGGACTGAGGTTTGGCAAAGGCAGTTAAACTAAATAGCTCAGATTTAAACACCAGGACTTGTAATATAGGCAAGGTGGTCACAGACTGTACTAAGGGGGTAACAACAGATATGCTGATCCCTGGAGGGTTTGCATGGGCAGAGAAAGCAGGGGAACCAACAGCAAGGACGGCCTCTATAGGAATAGATTCTGAATCTGAAGGAAGGTTTTTACCTCTTAGAGTATCAGGACTGACAAGGCAAATTTCAGAGAGAGGGGAAACTGTGTACTGGCTTCTAGCTAGCACATATGAAAAAGCGTCACTTCTGAGTGAAACCAGTGTGTCAGCGAACATTCCTGGGAATCCCACATGACCCCCAGGAGGGGCATAATGACCACTGTACGCTTTTAACCCCAAGCTTTGAGAAAAGGAGAACACAGACAGTACAACCACTAGAGACCTCACATTAGTCTGCCCTAGAGACCTCACATTAGTCTGCGGGATACAAGGGTTAACAATGGGGACCTCAAATAGCAGACTAGTAGGGGTTAAAACAGAAATAACCTCGGGGACAGAGCTTAGAAGTTCTAAGTTAGAAAGCGAGGAAAAACGGGGTTATTTTCTAGTGCTAGGGAAGAGACACTGATCTGGGGGAATGCAGGTATTTACAGTGGGGGACTCATAGGCCTGACTAGCAGGGGTTAAGACCGGAATAACCTCGGGGACAGAACCTAGGGAGGTTAACTCAGGACTAGGGACCGTGGCAGCTTCTTCGTTAGCGGGGAGTGATAGGGAGATGGTTTGGCCTTTCTTAGGAGAGGGTGGTAACCCCACAGGTTTAGTAACAGGACTGGCAGCATAGAAATTGTGATTAGAAAGTGCGTAGGCAGCGAGAAGAGGGTCCCGCTCACTTAAGATTAGGTCAAAATCTTGGTATAACACACGGGCGGCATCTAGAATCTGATCTAGAGTCTTATGATCTGGGGTGGAAATAGCAAGGTGCATTTGGGAGGACAGGGCCTGTTGAGTCTTTCTTTCCTCTTTAAATTGCTGAGATCTAGTAAAGAGTTCTTTACGAATCAGTCTTTCCAGAGTGGTTAAACCTTTATACAAGAACTCACTCTCAGGCGGAGGAAGTCTCTCAAGTAGGTATGGTCTTCCAAACAGGGACTGGTCCGCAGCCTGGGACATAGGTGCAGTAAAAAATTTACCAACTCCCGCCACGGCGTGGTCCGGTTTTGTGGGGCCGAGCATACTGTCACGATTGTGCTCGCCACAAACCTGGGTCGGACCGCGTGGCTGAGGTGGGGTTGTATAAGCACCGACCTTAGACCGCGCAGGCTGATCCGGATTGCGCAGTTCGTAGTCGTACGTAGCAGGGTCAGGACTGGAGAAGGCAGCATCATCAGTGGACAAGCCATGGTCTGGACTGGAGACATCAGGATAATTGTTGTTCAAGCAGGAGTTCGGCAACAGGTAGTCAGGAGTTCCCCGCTTCAGCATAGGAGCGCGGGAGTGGACTCTGCGCGTTCGGCGACCATGGCCCATGGTGTTGGTCTCAGGAAGTGATAGGTAGACCGGAGTGGGCACACCGTCAGGCAGCAGTGGTAGATCAGTGCTTCAGCGCAAGAGTCCTGAGCGGGCTGGAGAATTCTCCGCTTAAGCGCAGGAACCAGGACACGGCCTCTGCAGTAGAGAATGAGCAGCAGGCCCCAGGAACCAGGGAGCTGAAGGCAACACTGGGGAAAGCTCCGCTTCAGCACAGGAGACAGGAACAGACCGCTGCGTGACACTAGCAGCCGGTCTCAGGAAACAAGGAGCTGAAGTAAACAAGGAGAGTACTCCGCTTCAGTACAGGAGACAGGAACTGACCGCTGCGTGAGGCTAGCAGCCGGTCTCAGGAAACAGGGAGCTGAAGTCAACAAGGAGAGTACTCCGCTTCAGCACAGGAGACAGGAACAGACCGCTGCGGGACACTAGCAGCCGGTATCAGGATACACAGGATAATCAGGAAATACAGACCCCTGCATGAAGACTAGCAGCAGGCCTCAGGAACTAGGGAATAACAACTAGAGAGGTTAATACATACACAGACAAGCCAAGGGCTTATGGCAGAACACTTGTGACATCCAGGAAGGACTATGCTCGGCAGGGAGCATTGTGGGAAGGCTGTCTTTAAAGGTCAGTGAACCAATAGCAGAAGGGGCGTGTGACAGCATAGCTTTAATGAGTGAACCCAGGGGTAGCTGCAGTGAATATCAGGAGCAGTTTTCCAGGACTGCACAGGTCTTAGAGGCAAGGTAAGCAGTAAACTGAGGTGTGGATTCCTTACACTCGGCTAGCTCCGCGAATTTCAGATTATCCCGGTTATGTGCGGTTTTGTATCGTTTTTGGCCGGAGTGTATTGCGTTATTTTCGAGGCTGTGATTTAAGCATTTTATTCTCGCTGTCTGCAATACTGCAATGCCATGTAAAAACTCATGGGGGCGTTTGCGAGCTGTTGTCTTTGAAGCCGTCCCCTGGCGAGATGTGTTTGCAGCAGAGAGAGATCCGCTGCTCTCTCTGCGCAAACATCGGCACATTAAAAATTATTTAAAATACATTTTTATTCATAGTGTAGATGTGCAGGGGTCTCCGGAGCTCAACCGCATTGGTTTCATGTCCGGGGACCCCCTGCTTCCCGAGATACAGGCCCCTTTATGAGGTGCCGGTATCCCTCTGCATTTAAAGGTCCCGATCACGTGACCGCGGAATGTAAACAAAGCAGAGGGATACCGGCACCCCATAAATGGGCCTGTATCTTGGGAAGCAGGGGGTCCCCGGACCTAAAACCAAAGCGGTTCCGCTCCGGAGACCCTCTGCACATCTACAGTATGAATAAAACACCCATATCAATAAACACCCGTTCCTTACCTTTGCGGCTATGTGCTATGGTATCGAAGCATGATTGGCTCTAGTAACATGTGACAAACTTTCAATGACGTCACATCCGTTCTCCTCCAAGCCTCTGTCACATGTTACTAGAGCCAATCAGAGTAGGGATGGAGTTCCCACGCTCTGATTGCCTACCGTACCATGTGAGGAAGCCATGTTCCTTTTCATGACGTCATCTTAAAGGCAATTGAAGCAAAGCCATTCTGATTGGCCGTGCTTTCATTGCCTTTAAGTGATGTCATCATTTTTATTTTTATTGGCCAAAACACATGGTTTTTACGGCCCAATCAGGGCCGTGGGAACCATATGACAAAAATGTGACGTCATAGGCCTTTAAAAGCCTATGTCGTCTTATTTTGAAGCCAGACGCCGAGGAGGAAGGACCTCCTACTGAAGAAAGAAGACCAGGGCGTGGCCGAAGACGGGAAGAAGAGCCCGGAATAAGATAGAAGAAAGAAGAATACAGATGAAGATGAAGATGTATTACAATTAGAAGACCCGTGGATTGATTTGGATTTTTAGTGTAATGTTTATTTTTTTTATGGTTTATTATGTTATGGGTTCCTGTGCCTGGTGGATTGGTTCGTGAGTAAGCTGTTCAACAGGAGTCGGTGGGGCCAAGTAATGGTAAGTGAACTAAAGAAAGGTATTTTATTTAACTTGTTAATTTTTTTAAAAGCTTTTTTAACATGTGTATTTTTTTTTGTGGTATATAATTTCTTGCCACTGTATTTATGTATGTATATATGTCTAGAGAGATATATACATACAGGGTAAGAAATGTTGTTATTTTAAAAGCTTGATTTGATGTGTTTTAAATCAATTTGGCTATGCTGCTATGCTTCAATGTGTGTATAATGTTTTTTTACAATTAGATAGATGTAATCCTTGGTATTGTATTGTGTTGTATAGAGTTTGTAAGGGTTAGCCTTGGTTTTAAATTTTGTATTCTGGTTGGTACTTAAATTTTTTCACATGCTAAATTGTTTTGCTCCAGGCTTGAATTAGTTAATTGTTTAATTGTTTGGGATGGACTGTCAATTGTTTAGGGATGGAAATAATGAATGCTAATTGATTTTTGTTTACTTGATTGGTTAAAATAGTTTACTTGTTTGGAGGTATTTGTATTTTGCTTGCAATGATATTGTTAACATTCATTTGCAGAATGTATATGGTGCATAGATTTTATGCATCATATATACAATGTAAATGCAATGTATTGATTGGAATGTGAGGTTTTTCCTTGGCATTTGATGATTTAGATTGTAAGATCAGTTAGGATTATTTAAGGAAATTCATTTTAATGTAGTGTGTCTGTATGGAGAAGTGTTATTTGTAGTACAGTATGGTTTTGATAACCATTCTACATTTATTTGTATATTGGTTCATCATGTGTGTATATATACTGTATATATATATGTTATATTATATATATGTTATGTATATATATATGTTATATTATATATAGTTATATTATATATATATATATATATATCTGTGTATATATATATATATATATATATATATATATATATATATATATATATATCTGTGTATATATATATATATATATATATATATATATATACTGTATATATAGTTGCATGATGAAGCCACTGTACAAATTCATGGGTGAAGGGTGAAGGGTGGGTATCGGGCCAGTGTGGCTTAACCCCTTAATTACCTTTCCGGTTATTATCCGATAAGGTGTTTAAGGGGTTAATTGATATCTGAATGTAATTGCAATGTATTGGCTTTGTTTTGGCAATGTATTTTTTGGGCAAGACAAGGATGTTGCTGGCGACGGAGACTTATTATTGATGAGGTCAGAAGCACTTTATTATTTATTTGAATATGCTAGTTAATGTTTTTAATAATGGGCAATTAATCTATTATCCATATCTGGATAATAGTTATTTTGCACATTATTGTACTGTAGGTGTTGGGGGGGGGGGGGGTGTATGTATTGAATGTATAGGCCAGGTTTATTTTTTTTACATTCCGGGTTTGTTCTGTTGTTCTGCGTGGGACCTCTGGAGACCACCTGCGGGTCTCCTCGGGTATCTCACGGGTATCAGGCTGGTGGTTCCACAGGTGACACATGCGGGGATGAAGCGGTGGCCTCACATCTGTGGGGGCACCGCGGACCCATAGTCTGCGGGGATGAAGCGGTGGCCTCACATCTGTGGGGGCACCGTGACCCATATGTGCGGGGATGAAGATGTGTGGTCCCACTTCTGTGGGGGCACCGCGGACCCGTAGTGAGCACTCGTGAGTTCCCCAGACCCCCGTGGGAACCACCCGAGGCCCCGCAGACACCTGTGGGTCTGACCCAGGGCTCCCAGACATCCGCGGGCCTACCATGGGGACCCAATTGTGGCCCACGGTGACCCAAGGAGACCACCTGGGGGCCATGGTGCTTGCGGGACCCACCAGCAGGCCTCCAGAACCTGTTTGAAAAGTGCTGCTCGTACCCTGTAGGTCTGTCAGGTGCCCGGCCAGCCCACCGGGGACTCGCGTGGGGCTGCGTTATGAACTCTGTTTGTAAAATGATAAATCTTGTATTTATGGTGGGCCACAGTGGGTGGGTAATGTATTTAATAAATATAATGATGCTTATTGTGGGTCACTGTATTGTTTTTAGTGTGGGTACTGGGGGTGGGGGGGTATGTGGGTAGGTCTCCCTTGTGGGTAGTGGGTGAGAGTGGTTAGGCCTCACGGGGTGGGGGGTTAGTGAGGGAGGGTATGTAGGCATCCCGAGTGGTGGGTGAGGGTGGGTTAACCCCTTAATGACTGTAGCGGTTAATAACCGCTATGGTGATTAAGGGGTTAGGGGACATTACTTTGGATGTTTTAATTTTTGTCTCTATTTTGCAGCAGCGGAGGGGCCATGGGCAGGATGGGGGGGTGGAGGGGGGGGCAACGGTATGTGGGTAGGCCTCCCTTGTGGGTAGTGGGTGAGGGTGGTTAGGCCTCACGGGGTGGGCCATTGGCTGTGAGGCGCTGCATTATACTGTATGGACATCGGGATCCCCCTCCCCCTCCCCACATTTACATACACTGCACTCACAGAAACACAGGCAGGGAGATTTAACAGACACATTAGGGGGAGGGGGCCTTACACAGATTATAGTCAAGGCAGGGAAGTTTAACAGACACATTAGGGGGAGGGGGCCTTACACAGATTACAGTCAAGGCAGGGAGGCTTAAAAGACACATTAAAAATATGTTTTTAATGTATTTATTGTTGTTTATGTATTTTAAATACACAGGGGGTGTACTGTATGTTGTTTATTGCAATGTTTATTGGGGACAAATGTCCCCAATAAACATGATATTCTGCCTTAACCCTTCATTGCCTTAGCGGCTATCAGCTATGGTAATGAAGCAGCATTTCTGTATTTTAATAATATTGTGCAGGAGCAGGGGGTACCTTGAGCTTTGATTTGTGGCTCCGGGAAACCCCTGCTCACTGTACAATATTATTAAAAATACATTCATGCCTATAGTATCATTGATGTGCATATACAGTAAGTGTATTATGTTAGGGGTTACAGGGGGGGGGGTTGTTGTTATATATATATATTAACCATAATACTGAGTTAAGTTATGGTGAGTAAAAAAAGTGACAAAAACCCTCCACAGAAAAGCAAATATGCAAATATAACTGTATGCTCATCTGCATGTCTTAGGCAGGTCTTTCCCCATTATTACCCAGCATACAGCACTTCCACTGCAGCAAGGGATTCTGGGAAATGACATGCAAATGAGCACACAGTGTCACTTTTTGCCTCAATAATCATTTTTAACATGGTTCCCCATAGGCTTAAGCTTGCTGCATGGTCACAGCTTTGAGCACAGCCAGGGTTAAGGTTGAAGACCCAGAAAATCACCCACAGACAGCTGTTTCGACCTTGATGGGTCTCATCAGTGTGGGGTTGACTTTACTGGGAATGCAAGAGAGGCTATGGGATAGGCTAAACCATAATACTGAGTTAAGTTATGGTGAGTAAAAAAAGTGACAAAAACCCTCCACAGAAAAGCAAATATGCAAATATAACTGTATGCTCATCTGCATGTCTTAGGCAGGTCTGCAACCCCGCCTTTCCCCATTATCACCCAGCATACAGCACTTCCACTGCAGCAAGGGATTCTGGGAAATGACATGCAAATGAGCACACAGTGTCACTTTTTGCCTCAATAACCATTTTTAACATGGTTCCCTATAAGCTTATATGCCCCTGAGGAAGCCCTAGAGGAGAAACGCGTAGGGCAGACCCTGCAGTCATTGCAGACATTGCAAACCGAGCAGAGTGAGACGCGCTGCAGAACGGAGTGGAGATAGCGCTGTGACGTCATCGGAGGTCGAAGTCTCGCGAGAATTGGAGCCGGAGCACGTGACGCGGAAGTAAACCAGGCTAGCAGAAGTGCAGTGGACCGGACACCTTACTCTACGAGTGTGAGAGACTCAATTCAAACTCCCAACTGCTTGATATCATTTCACACCATGTGAGTGAGATACTGTTTGTTATTTTTTAGATAGTTTTTACAATAGTTTTTACTATTTCTGTTCCATTGTCCCTCTTCCCCCCCCCCTCCCCGGTGAGCTCTATCCCATGTTAAGGAGACACGCAGCTGCAGATGAAAAGGTGACCCCTGAAGCAAGCAGCACACGTGGAGAGTCTGAGATCCATGCAAACAACGAAGAAATACCAGTAGCAGTGTTCCCGAATCCCAGTGGTGGATTAAAGGCTTATATTTGGCTGCTTAAGTGTAAGTGTATATCTTACCACCTTAACTCTGAAAGTAACAGACATACTGCCCTATGATTTTTTTCTCTTTGTTTCTTTCCTGGCTTATTTGCGCCTAGGTCATTTCTTCTCTATATATATATATATATATATATACTGCATTACAATTCATGAATTCATGCCATCTGGCGGACACGCGAAGCATTGCAGCCTATTAAATCCTGAACCATTATCAATTAACACATCAACCGCGCGTCAGCCGGGCATGACCCGTGGCTGGGAACGCAAAAGGAACGCGGCATGCTCCGGGTGAACAGCGTCGCATTCCAGGAACAAGCCAGGGACAAACCGGTGATTTGTTAGAATAAAGTCTGCCGCAGCAGTAGAATCCACATTGATCTTAGGTCGTAGCAGACCTGCTTAATAGCATAGTACTGTAGTATTGAATCAGTGGTTTCTAGGTTATGCAAGCCGTGTGTATAGTGTAACCAAATGTATCAAGCCTTGTAGTATTTAGTAGCAGCTACAACAGCAGTCAAATAGCTTCATACTGACTTAAATACAGTTAACTGGTAGTAAAGGAATCTCAACGGGTATATCATTGTACCATAGCAAGCCTAATATAGTAGTAACACAGGCAGTGAGATTATTACAGTCACACATGAATCGACATATGTCAGCTACCCACATAGCAAGCTTGCCTAAGTCAAAAAAAATAAACCTAAATAAGCCTCGCTAATCACCTATTGATGTATATAATGATCGTATAACAGATAGATACAACCGTTTTGCAGCAGACTGGCAGTGTTCACAGCTGGTGTCGATAGCTGTCTCAACCATATGACGTCATCATCCCGACATCATCCTACCCGACGGCAGTTTCGAGTAACCCGTACACTTCTTCTAGGGGGGAGGAGTGATAGCACGTAGCAAGAATGAGGTTTAAATACCCCTCTCAGAGTAAAGTGGGGGCATGTTGTAATATATACAGATGCAGCGGCCGTTATTCGAACACTTCACGTGTTGTATACTTCCAACCTTACCACCTTAAGACGTGTGTTGACTCATGTTTTAATCGTGTGCAGAAAATTGCATTTTAGCTTTGCCTGCAATACCGCCGAGAAACTCAAGTGGGCAATCGCGAGTTGGTTTCTTAAAAATCTACGTAATAGCAATTCAACCTGTCTTTTATTGCCGTACAGTACAGTACTTCATGCGTCTGTAATTGTAATTTGAAGATTAACGTTACGAGTTCATACTGTATAGTGTATAGTGTATAGTGTACAAGGGAAAGGAGTCCTTTCTGAGGCTCCTGAGCACACATACAGTACAGTAACAAAAGTATTTTTTACGAATTAAGTGTTGGATTTGTACAGGATAATAAAGCGAAAAGGAGTAAAACAAAAATACAATTTCGCTTCTTCTTCCGAATGTAAAATATTTTTTCCGCTCATGCATGTACAGTATGTCTAATTGGAACCTTGTTGAAACGCATATGCGTGTCATCACATTTAGGCGCATGCGTGTATGTCTCATTGAAATCTTGTTGAAACGCATATGCATGTCATCACATTTAGGCACATGCGTTTATGTCTTTGAACAACAGGTACAGGTATAATCCTGCAGACCCGGATGACTGTGATACTGACTCCACTTTCTGGGGGCTTTGGCGAGAATGACTTCTCATTCAATGTAAATTTCAAGTCTGAAAAAAAAAAGAGACATACTTTTTTTTTTTTCCCTCGGCTTGCTGAACAATTTTAGCAATTCTTACAATCAATCACTAGATTTGTAATTATACACTACAGTCATCTACTGTACACTGTACTTTATGAGGTGGGTGGCATACTGTAATTTTTATTTGGGGTGGGGGGGGGTTCAAAACATGAACTGTTCAAAAGATTTCTTTGAACTAATAATCCTGCATACACACTCCCCCCCCCACACACACACGCATAAAGCCTAACAAACCAAAGTGAATTGAACTGCTTATCGACACCTCCCCCAGAGCCATTCATTACAGGTTTGTTCCAGGCTTTGTTTAACTGTGTACTCTAGAGTCTTATTGAGGCCGGTTTCACACACGCATGCGCACGTGTGATAAGCCTTTCTTGGGCAAACTCAATCTAAATTCATATAATTTAAGACTGTAACGCGTAGCTCACCACAAACGAGGCGCGAACGAGGGGCTGAGGTAGGGATTGGTATTGAACGCCGACCACAACCGCGACGGCGCGTCTAGTGTGAAGGATGGTATTGCAAGCCGGGTCGGGGTTATAGAAGACAGCATAAACGTGGTACTTGCCGGGTCTAGGAGTGGAGAGTAGCGAATTGTTTGGGTACGTAGTGAGGGTCAGGATTGGAGAGAGTAGAGTCGTAATAAAGCCAAAGCCAGGGTCAGCACAGAAGAAAGCAGGATTGTCGTATTCCAAAGCCAGGGTCAGTGCAGGAGAGTATCACAGAGTCCAAGGTCCAAGGCAGAGTCAGGCAGCAAGAGTAAAGGAAGGCAAGGCAGGGTACAGGATTGCAGCGAGATGCAGCGTCACAAACCAAGGTTCTGCTCGGCAATGATAGGAAGCTCAGACAGGGTACATATAGGACCTCTGTGACGACTCAGGAGATTCCTTCCTCTCCCTCTCTCCCATCTCCCGTTATCCTTTCTGTCCCTTCTCACCCCTCTCCTTCACCGTCTACCTCTCTCCCCTTGCCGCAGCGCGTTCCCCGCAGGTCTTGCGTACCTATGCGTTCCCACAGTCCTTGCCATAATCCTCCCGCTCCCTCTCCCCCGTGGTAGCTCCCTTACCAACCCCTTTGGTGCCATCCGTCCCATTACCTCCGCCGCCTGTGATGCCCGCAGCGCGGTGTTCCGCACGCCTAGTGACGCGTCCGGTGCACGCGCCCCCTCAGCCCACAGGGGACGCGCGTGCATGCTCCTCTCTGCCCTTGCTGGCCATCGCACGGGCACAGGCCTCGCCCGCGTTTCCCTCTGCTTGGCTCCGTCCCCCTCCTGCTGCCTTTCCCTGCTCCATGCAGGCCGCACCTGTGTTGCAGTCTGTGTGCACGCATCCCCAGCTTACAGGGGCCGCGCACACAGACTCTCCTTATCAGGATTTCCCTGTCTCCGCCTCCCAAGCTGTTCAGGCCATACCCATGACTGTCTCTTCTGTCTCCTCCTCTTCTCTCCCTGACCTATCTCTTGCTTCTCCCACTTCTCTCTCTACTCCTCCCCTCTCTACCATTGGTGCACCTCCCTTTATAATCCCTGTCTGTCCACCTCTTCCTCGCTCTGCATAGTTCCTGTTTCCCTGTATGTTACCTGTCCTATGCTGTGCTCCCTCTGTGCTCCTGTGAATACCTGCTCCTGTGTTACTTTGGATTTCCCTGGCTTTTGACCCCTGCTCTCCCTGGTCTACTCTGCTCTCTGGTTACCCCTTGAACCCTGCTACGCATACGACTTCGCTGACCTCTGGCTTCCTAGGACCTGGCTTGCTCTCCGACGACTCTACTCTCTGGATCCCCTGAACATTGGCTAACGGACACAGCTATTCTCACGGACACTCCCAAGCGTTGCAAGTATTTGCTAACAACTCTTTCAACAGGCCAAGCAACGCTATACCACACTCCGGGCTTGCTCCCACTGCTGTGGGTGTGTGATATCATACCATTGCCACTTCAGTACTGGGGTCTAGCTTGGTCTGCGGGCATACAGGCGTGACATTATGCAGAGCCCAACAAACGCAGACCCCCCTGAGGTGGGTACAAGTATTACCATAGAGGCCTTACGCTATGTTAGCGATCAGCTGGCAATGGTGTCTCAGCAATTAGCCAGCTTCACCCATCAGGAGGGTTCCACGGTTTCTGCACCTACAATGGCCAATACCTACACCGGACCTGGCCCACGGATTCCCTCTCCCAATCACTATGATGGGAACCCCCTCAACTGCCGCGGTTTCTTAAACCAATGTGAGGTACAGTTTGAGATGTCTCCCTCCCTGTTTCCTACTGGCCGTACTAAGATTGCGTATATTTATGCCCTACTCACTGGAGACGCCCTTGCCTGGGCTTCTCCTCTATGGGAACGTGGTAATGAAATAATGCAAGAATATATTTAATTCAGACATGAATTCCAACTTGTTTTTGATACCCCCGCACGGCACGAGACAGCTGCCTTCTCTCTCTTCCATGTTTCTCAGGGTCGAAATTCAGCTGCCAAATACGCCATCACGTTCCGAACGCTAGCCGCCGAAGTTCAATGGAATGATGAGGCGCTCACAGCGGCATACTGGCACGGACTCTCAGATACGTTGAAAGACGATCTGGCCACTCACGCCGGCCTACGTCCCTGGAGGAACTCATCACCTTGAGCGTACGCATGGATCAGCGCAAGCAAGAGCGACAACACGAGAGGTACTGTTCCCGCTCTTCTTCCTCTGTTATGTCCCACAGGTCAGTCGTTACTCCTCTCCTGGCTCTGGAGTCTTCGGAACCTATACAGGTTGGCAGTCAACAACTCCAGGCCATTGAGAAAGGGCGGCGGCGCCAGAACCGGCTGTGTTTCTACTGTGCTTCCTCGGAACATCGTCTCCAGAATTGTCCCTTGAAGCCGGGAAACGGGCACACCCAGTAAAGGTAGAGGGGCTTCTACTGGGTACTGTCTCTCCTAACCCCTCTCCTTCTAAAACTCTCCCAAAGAAGCTGATGCTATCAGCCACACTGGAGGGTCCCAACCTTGTCGTAAGGGTCGAAGCGTTCATAGATTCCGGATCGGGCGGTAATTTCCTGGACCAGCAGTTTGCAGAGGAGAATGAAATCCCCATGGTCAGAAGGAAGAGCCCAGTTGGTCTTGAGGCCATCGACGGACGACCACTCCAGCCGGCTTTCATCATTTGGGAGTCTATTCCTCTTACCTTGACCCTGGCTGATGGTCACAAAGAGGTAATTGTCTTTGAAGTTTTCCAGTCTCCTTCAGTACAAATTATATTAGGATTGCCTTGGCTTCAACTCCACAATCCACGCATTGATTGGTCTGGTAACGTGCCCATCAAGTGGCCCTCGTCCGCAGATACTACGCCAGCGGATCCTCCTGTGGTTGGGCTTGCTGGTCTGGACTCCGTACCTGTCGACCGTTCGCCCTTGCCTGCCATGTACCATGAGTACCTGGACGTGTTCAAGAAGGTACAAGCAGAGGTCCTTCCTCCTCACCGCCCGTACGACTGCCTGGTCGACCTCATCCCCGGGACTGTCCTGCCGAAGTCTAAGTCCTACCCACTCTCCATCCCGGAGACCGAGGCCATGACTACTTATATTCAAGAGAACCTGGAGAAAGGTTTCATCCGCAACTCCACCTCTCCTGCCGGTGCAGGGTTTTTTTTGTGAAGAAGAAGGATGGATCTCTAAGGCCTTGCATAGACTTCCGCGGACTCAATAAGATCACGGTGAAAAACAGGTATCCGCTTCCGCTCATTTCTGAACTGTTTGATCGTCTCCAAGGGGCCTCTATTTTGTCAAAACTTGACTTAAGGGGTGCCTATAATCTCATTCGTATAAGTGAGGGAGACGAGTGGAAAACAGCATTTAACACACGTTCTGGACACTATGAATACCTTGTTATGCCTTTTGGGTTGTGTAATGCCCCGGCTGTCTTTCAGGAATTTATGAACGACATCTTCCGGGACGTTTTGGGTATCTTTGTCATTGTCTATCTGGACGACATCCTTATTTTTTCTAAAACTCTTGAAGAACACATTCAGCATACCAAACTTGTGCTCTCCAGGCTACGTGCTAACCGTCTTTACGCCAAGATGGAAAAATGTTTGTTTCACCAGGCTTCCACCAGCCTTCCTAGGATATATCATCTCCAGCCAGGGTTTCTCTATGGACTCAGAGAAGTTGAAGGCGGTTCTCGATTGGCCACTTCCTAATTCGCTCAAAGCTGTGCAACGTTTTCTTGGCTTCGCTAATTATTACAGGAAGTTTATCAAAAAAAATTCTTCCATTGCCCTTCCTATCACCGCCTTGACCAAGAAAGGCGCCGACGTCTCATCCTGGTCACCAGTGGCCATCACAGCCTTTGAGACCCTCAAGTAGGCGTTCGTCTATGCCCCCATCCTGCGTCATCCGGATACCTCCCTTCCCTTTACTTTGGAGGTTGATGCCTCAGACGTAGGAGCTGGTGCAGTCCTGTCCCAGAGGACTTCTCCCCAAGACAAACTCCATCCTTGAGTTTTTTTTCACAGACATTTTCAGCAGCAGAAAGGAATTATGATGTCGTAATCGTGAACTTTTGGCCATTAAGTTGGCTCTCCAGGAATGGAGACATCTGTTAGAAGGTTCCAAAGAACCAATCGCCATTCTCACCGACCACAAAAATTTGTTATATATTGAGGGTGCTCGCCGCATGGGCTCCCACCAGGCTTGCTGGTCACTCTTCTTTTCCCGCTTCAACTACACCATCTCTTATATCCCTGGTACCAAAAATGTTAAAGCGGACGCTCTTTCTCGTCAGTTTGCCTCTGAGTCCGAGGCCAAAGAAAGCTCAGAAACCATTCTCCCGGCCAAATGCATAGTCTCGGCCAATAACTTTGATGTATTGGATGAAATCCATAAAGCACAAGCACATATCCCCAGCAGGTTCAGGGTACCAGAAGGACGTCTCTACGCGGCTCCACGTTTCCGCCATAAAATCTTACTTTGGGGTCATTCCTCCAGAGCAGTTAGTCATTCAGGCTTCAAGAGGACAGCTGATCTCATTAAAAGGACGTTTTGGGGGCCCAAGATTAATCAAGATATTCTCAATTTTACTTCCGCCCGCCCCGTTTGTGCCCAGAGCAAAACCCTACATCATAAGCCTTCTGGACTTCTGCTACCCCTTCCCATCCCTGAAAAACCCTGGAAACACATTTCGATGGACTTTATTGTTAAACTGCCAGTGTCCAAAGGGATGAATACTATTTTGGTCGTAGTGGACAGATTTTCAAAGCAGGCTCACTTTATTCCCCTCAAGTGTCTTCCCAACTCGGCTACCTTGGCGGAAGTATTGTCTGCAGAGAAATCTTTAGGCTACATGGCGTTCCTATTTCCATCGTCTCAGACCGGGGGTCTCAGTTCATTTCGAAATTTTGGCGAGCTTTCTCTCACAGATTGGGTATCTCTCTCCTGTTCTCTTCGGGTTATCATCCACAAACCAACGGTCAAACTGAAAGGATGAACCAAACCCTCGAACAGTATCTGAGATGCTTCATTTCCGACTCACAGGATAACTGGGTGGATCTTTTGCCATGGGCAGAATTTGCCATCAATTCCTTAAAGAATGAGTACACTCAGGAGTCCCCCTTCTTCATTAACTGTGGGTTTCACCCCAGTAGTCTCCCTCTCTCACCTTCTCCTTCTGGAGTTCCTGCAGCCGACTCTCATATCACCAACCTGCAACAGTCCTGGAAGAAGATTCTCAAATCCTTACGGTCTGAGGTGGCCAATCAAAAGATCAAAGCTGATCGTCACCGCCAAAGAGGTCCTTCGTTTAAGCCTGGTGATTTGGTCTGGCTGTCAACCAGGAATACCAGGCTCAAGTCTCCTTCACCCAAATTATCCCCTAGATTCTTGGGGCCTTTTAAAATCCTGGAGAAAGTCAATCCTGTGGCGTATCGCCTTGAGCTTCCCCCCTCTATGAAAATTCCACCAGTTTCCCACCTTTCCCTCCTGAAGGAATTTGTGGCCAGTCCTCATTTCCCAGATCCCTGCCGAAGACCTAATCCAGTGTCCACCCTGGGTCAACAAGAATACGAGATACAGTCTCTCATAGACTCACGTATTTCCAAAAAAGGACTCCAGTTTCTGGTTCACTGGAAGGGCTACGGTCCTGAGGAACGGTCCTGGGTACCGGCACATCATGTCCACGCCCCTAGGTTGCTGTCTTAGTTTCGTCAGAAATTCCCCCTTAAACCATGGATAGATCACTCGGAGATTGATCCTCAAGGGGGGTATACTGTGACGACTCAGGAGATTCCTTCCTCTTCATCTCCCTCTCTCCCATCTCCCATTATCCTTTCTTTCCCTTCTCACCCCTCTCCTTCACTGTCTACCTCTCTCCACTTGCCGCAGAGCGTTCCCCACAGGTCTCGCGTACCTATGCGTTCCCACAGTCCCTGCCATAATCCTCCCCGCTCCCTCTCCCCCGCGGTTGCTCCCTTACCTTCCCCTGTGGTGCCATCCGTCCCGTTACCTCCGCCACCTGTGGTGCACGCAGTGCGTCATTCCGCGCGCCTAGTGACGCATCCGGTGCACGCGCCCCCTCAGCCCACGGGGGACGTGTGTGCATGTTCCTCTCTGCCCTTGCTGGCCATCGCACGGGCACAGGCCTCACCCGCGTTTCCCTCTGCTTGGCTCCGTCCCCCTCCTGCTGCCTTTCCCTGCTCCGTGCAGGCCGCACCTGTGTTGCAGTCTGTGTGCATGCATCCCCAGCTTACAGGGGCCGTGCACACAGACTCTCCTTATCAGGATTTCCCTGTCTCCGCCTCCCAAGCTGTTCAGGCCATACCCATGACTGTCTCTTCTGTCTCCTCCTCTTCTCTCCCTGACCTATCTCTTGCTTCTCCCACTTCTCTCTCTACTCCTCCCCTCTCTACCATTGGTGCACCTCCCTTTATAATCCCTGTCTGTCCACCTCTTCCTCGCTCTGCATAGTTCCTGTTTCCCTGTATGTTACCTGTCCTATGCTGTGCTCCCTCTGTGCTCCTGTGAATTCCTGCTCCTGTGTTACTTTGGATTTCCCTGGCTTTTGACCCCTGCTCTCCCTGGACTACTCTGCTCTCTGGTTACCCCTTGAACCCTGCTACGCATACGACTTCACTGACCTCTGGCTTCCTAGGACCTGGCTTGCTCTCTGACGACTCTACTCTCTGGATCCCCTGAATATTGGCTAACGGACACAACTATTCTCACGGACACTCCCAAGCGTTGCAAGTATTTGCTAACAACTCTTTCAACAGGCCCAGCAACGCTTTACCACACTCCGGGCTTGCTCCCACTGCTGTGGGTGTGTGGTATCATACCGTTCCCACCTCAGTACTGGGGTATAGCTTGGTCTGCGGGCATACAGGCGTGACAACCTCCTACCAATGGGAGGTATCCAGGAAGTAGTGGCACCTTCATTGATAGGCTGCTGGATCGCGTAGGTGCACCCTATTGTGCAGCGGATTAGGAGTGGAGGTGGAGCCACTAGTGACTGCGCACACGCCGCGCGTATCCTACGGACGACCCAATCACACACCACCCGTGCGTGCCATGACACCCGCGTCAGTATGGGGGTGGAGACCGGAGGTGGGACCTGAGGAGAGATGGGAGTCCTGCGCAAGACCGTGCACCACCCATGCATCGCGCGTCATCAGGATTGGGGCAGGAACGTAGCCTGGGAACGGGACCCACAGAGAAGCACGGAGCCCGCGCACTGCCCATGCGCCGCGCATAGGAACCACCGCTGAAATGCCCTCTCTGAGTGTCTTTAGATCCTGATGAATGGCTGAGGGTTAAGGGGTCTGAACCGCCGGAATGGCGGATCCTCACAAAGACTGACTATCTGTAACGGATCAGGGGACACGCACCTCTCAGCGGGTCCCCGTCACCTCTGGCCCCACGGCGGCTCTCTGCCCTGGTTCCCCGCTCCCTCAGCCTCCTACCTGTCCCGTTCCCACGCCGAGCCGTTCCTCCACGGCGCACGCCGCATCCGCACGCATGCGACTGGGGCATGCACGTCAGCCTTACAGAGGGCACCCGCACCGCCTTCCAATGACGGTCCCGCCGTCAGTGACAACCCTGAGCCTGAGCCGGATTTCGCGTGCAGTTTCGATCAAGCTTGCATGTACCTAAGCAATTTCCAGCCTCATCAGCTGACTACAGGTGGACTAGTCCCACTGCAAACTATCGACGTGGATGATCAAGAACGCTGGACTGGCAGTCGACCGGCGCCGGCGCCAGCTGAATGGGAAATTCTATGGTGAGTATTGTTGCCGTATTATTTTCTGTGTTTTTTTTATTTTGACAATACTGTATCAATATCGGTGTGATTCAAAAGTTAAGAGATTCTCCTGTAAGCAATATTATTGGCTGAGCGGCTTCTACAGTACTGTACTGCAGATACTGAACTATTGGTGGAACGCTAGGCGCATGCGCATTGGAACCTTCTTGAAACGCATATGCGTGTCATTACATCAACGGTAGGCGCATGCGCATGTGAACAGGAGACGCCCCCCGAGAAAATTATTGGTGGGACTGGCTGGGAACTTCTTTAGGGGGCTGACCATTACAGTAAAACTTTTCTTTTTGTTTTTCCTCAGAAAAGAAAACGGCTAATGGAGGGATTTCGATGGATAATATCGCTTTGTGTAACAATGCCTGCTGAATCGGATTTAAAAAGCCACGTACCGGAGTCTACAGTTTAGTGGCCGTTGTTATTGATTAGGATAGAATACTGTACCTGAAACAGTATGCTTATGTTTTCCGGCCGTACAGTATACTGTACAATACTTTTTTATATACAGTACAGTATACTGTGTAATAAACCCGAGAAAATAAAAACTATGCATTTATTCTACATGTATCACATACATTATATGTCTTCTACAGTATACAGTGCCAGTACATACAGTACAGTTTGTGTCTTCTATTTTTTTTTAATACTCTTATACTGAGCATGCCTACAGTATACAGTGCAGTATGCCTCCACATTCTAGAAACACTGTATTTTGTTACAGTAGCAAAGGAGCAAATGGAACAATGTAAAACAAATCGACATGTTCTTTTATTGGTGGAGTAAGTACAAAAACATTTATTTACAAATACTGTACACTGTAGAAACATTTTAAGTGCACAGCAATTCAAAACATCAACAGGTGTATGGTTTACTGCTACAGTAGTGAAAACATTTATGTATAGAAAGTAAAAACATTTACAGTCAGTCAGTATGGTTTACAGTCACATGTTTTAAAAACAAATTCTTTATTCATAAAATATACAAAACGCAACATCTCCTTTATTAAAGAACGACAAGTCAAAACATATACTGTACGGTGGGATGGTGTGCAAAACAGTCTGCACCAGTACAGTCCTTGAGGCCAGCAAACAGGGCAGGTTTTCAAGGTAACCTTTGAAAACCGTGCCTGTTTGCGGCCCCCAGGGACAGGAATTGTGCATGTCCTGTGTGTGTGGACAGCAAGTTTAAACATTTCTGTATAAATTCAAGTAAAAAAAACCACACAACAACATCTCCTTTATTTAAGTACAGCAGGTCAAAACATGTAGAGTACAATACAGTTCAGCACAACAGTATGGTCTTACAGAAAGTCCTCCGCATTGTCCGTCCATGGCCTTACCTGTGATTACAAAAAAAACTTTATTCATAAAATACAGTATACAAACGAAACATCTCCTTTATTAAAGAAACATATAAAGTACAGTGGGATGGTGTGCAAAACTGTCAATCAGACCTGCACCACTACAGTCCTCGAGGGCAGCAAACAGGGCAGGTTTTCAGGACAACCTTGAAAACCGTGCCTGTTTGCGCCCCCCAGGGACTGAAATTGTGCAGGTCCTGTGTGTGTGGACAGCAAGTTAAAACATTTCTGTATAAATACAAGTAAAAAAAAACACACAACAACATCTCCATTATTTAAGTACAGCATTTCAAATCATGTAGAGTACAATACAGTTCAGCACAACAGTATGGTCTTACAGAAAGTGCTCCGCATTGTCCGTCCATGGCTGATTCCTTGCATGGCGCAAAACGCCATTAATGCAGTCTCGAATGCCTTTCATTACAGAATCTGTAATTGGATAAAAGCGCCGCATTTCATCCCGAATGTTCTGTCTTAAATTGGCAGGAATCGCCTTTTCTACGTGATTTCCGTCGTAGTTCACTTTGAAGACCCAGTCGCAGTACAACGAGTAGGGAACATGGTGCTTAAAAAGAAACAAGGCATACTTGTGGGGTGCACCAGCACTCTTCACCCTATACTTCTCCCTGAGCACCGGTGGCAGATAGCACAGGGTGATGTTGGGCACCGTATCGATGCGAGCGAATGTAGGTCTTTTGGGAGTGGGTGTGCTTGAGGCGACGGGTGATGGTAGGTTGTCTGGGAGGAAGCTTTCCTCTGGTCTTGGTCGCCGTGTTTTCTCCTGGCGTGGTCTTGACGGGGTTGTCATGTCCTCCTCAACGGCATCTTCTGGTGGAGGGGGTGCGCTTGGTGATGGAAGAAGGTCGAAGGTCCCATTCATCACATCCATGTCACCCCCCTGCTCCAGCATCGGGGAAACAGGGGCATTAACACCGAGCAAATAATGTATGCCCGCTATGTCAGCCTCTATCTTCTCCATCCGTCGATCAATCCGTTGATCCATATCTAGCATCCATTGATCCATATGTATCATCCGTTTATCCATTTGTAGCATCCGTTGCTCCACATTTAGCATTGTCTCCAGAAGCAGATCTATCTTTGCTAGCACAACAGAGTTCCCGGGGAGATCCACACTTATCCCATTCAGCATACGGTCTAACAAGCTGCTTCTTGTGCATGGCGTGTGAACATCTGGGTGGATGGGTGCAACGGAGGATGAGATGGGGGTTCCATGGAGAGAAGCGGCAGCGACGTCGAAGAAGAGTGGAGGAGGTGACCTGTGGATATCCGGTAGAGGAGAAGCGGCAGCGTCGTCGAAGAGGGATGGAGAAAGTGACCTTTTGGATTTCCGGGCGAGAAGCAGAGTCGTCTAAGAGCAAAGGAGTAAAGTACACGCAGGCACAGTGAGGCGATTAACGCTCGGCTAAGGACGGATTAAAAACACAATGACTAACTTCAGAAAATGAATGACTCTGTGGAGGTGTCTGTCGAATGACTCTGTGGAGAGGGGGGGGGTTGGGTGACTCATGCGCAGTAAGCAGCTAGCTCCCATCTCAAAGAGGCTTAGAGTACACGCAGGCGCAGTGAGGCGATTGACGCTCGGCTAGGGACGGGTTAAAAACACAATGACTAACTTCAGAAAATGAATGACTCTGTGGAGGTGTCTGTCGAAAAGAGTTTGTGTGTGCGTGGGGGAGGGATGAAGGATTAGTTGTGCTGCAGTTCAAAGAAATTACATACTGTAGAGTAGAGTACAGTAATTTCAAAAGGCAGTTCATCATAATAATTTGATCAATAAACCCCAAAATACAACCCCCAAATACAGTACATAAAAAGCAAGTCACTTTATCTCCCTGTGCCGCAGGCACCAAAAACATACAGTAGATTGTGAGCTCCACGGGACAGGGAGGGATCTGTGCCTGCAAAATGTCTCTAGAAAGCGCTACATACACTGGCGACACACTTTATTCGAGCTCGGCTAGTCCCGCGAATTCGGGTATACTCGGGTATATTGAGGTTTGTGACTGTTTTCTGCCCGAGTGCATTGCGTTATTTTCCAGGCAGGGATTGAAGCATTTTATTCCCGCTGGCTGCAATACTGCACAGTATATATATATATATATATACTGCATTACAATTCATGAATTTATGCCATCTGGTGGACACGCAAAGCATTGCAGCCTATTAAATCCTAATCATTATCATTTAACAGATCAGCCGCCTGTCAGCCAGGCATGAACCATGGCTGGGAAGGCAAACGCAACGGGGCTTGTCAGAGGTGAGGAGCGGCGCATTCCAGGTATCTGCCAGGTACATACTGGGTATTTGCTCGAATAAAGTGTGTCGCAGCAGTATACTGTAATTAACAGCGCTATACAAAAACATGCTATTATTATTATTATAATATCAAGGTGATGCTCTGTGCAAATCAAATTCGAGAAGGGATTTTCCAAAACGTTGCCGTAAACAAAGCCTCAAAGCTCCCATCTCAAAAGAATTACACGCAGGTGCAGTGAGGCTTTGTTCTGTACTGTAGCTCGGCTATGGACGGATTAAGAACACAATGGCAAGATTCAGAAAATTAACGACTCCGTGGAGAGGGTGGGGTTGGGTGACTCATGCGCAGTAAGCAGCTAAGCAGCTAAGCAGCTAAGCAGCTAAATAGCTCCCATCTGAAAAAGGATCACACACAGGCGCAGTGAGGATTTGAAGCTCGGCTATGGACGGATTAAGAACACAATGGCAAGATTCTAAAAATTAACGACTCTGTGGAGAGGGGGGGGGGTTGGGTGACTCATGCACAGTAAGCAGCTAGCTCCCATCTCAAAGAGGCTTAGAGTACATGCAGGCGCAGTGAGGCAATTGATGCTCGGCTAGGGATGGATTAAAAACACAATGACTAACTTCAGAAAATGAATGACTGTGCAGGTGTCTGTCGAATGACTCTGTGGAGAGGGGGGGGGGTTGGGTGACTCATGTGCAGTAAGCAGCTAAGCAGCTAAATAGCTCCCATCTGAACAAGGATTACACGCAGGCGCAGTGAGGTTTTGAAGCTCGGCTATGGACGGATTCAAAACACAATGGCAAGATTCCAAAAATTAAAGACAGCCGCATGAAGTTCAAAGCTAAAGACACTTAAATTTCAAAAGGCAGTTCATCATAATAATACATCCCCAAATACAGTACGTAAAAAGCACACAAATCAACCATGTTTATTTATTTATTTATTTATAAAATATTTTACCAGGAAGTAATACATTGAGAGTTACCTCTCGTTTTCAAGTATGTCCTGGGTACAGAGTAAAACAAATAATACATGGTTACAAGTACAGTTACATAAATGAACAAGGTATACATTATATACAAGATTAAAGTGTGAGACAGCCTTAGATTTGAAAGAACTTAAGCTGGTGGTGGATATGAGAGTCTCTGGTAGGTTGTTCCAGTTTTGGGGTGCACGGAAGGAGAAGGAGGAACGTCCGGATACTTTGTTGAGCCTTGGGACCATGAATAGTCTTTTGGAGTCTGAACTCAGGTGATAGGTGCTGCATATGGTAGGGGTGAGGAGCTTGTTCAGGTAGCTGGGTAGCATGCCCAGAAAGTATTTGAGGATGAGACAGGAAAGGTGAACTTTGCGCCTAGACTCTAGTGATGACCAATCTAGTTCTTTGAGCATTTCGCAGTGATGTGTGTTGTAGTTGCATTGGAGAACAAAACGATAAATTGAATTGTAGAGGATGTCAAGTTTGCTAAGGTGGGTTTGAGGAGCCCAGCCATATACTATGTCTCCATAGTCAATAATTGGCATTAGCATCTGCTGTGCAATACGCTTTCTGACCAGGAGACTTAGGGAGGATTTGTTCCTGTAAAGTACCCCTAGTTTGGCATAGGTCTTGGTTGTCAGGGTATCAATGTGCATCCCGAATGTTAAGTGGGAGTCAAACCATAAGCCCAGGTATTTAAAACTACTGACAGGTGTTAGGGTGGTGTTAGCGTTTGTTCTAATCAGGAGCTCAGTCACTGGAAGCTTTACAAATTTAGTCTTGGTCCCAAATACCATTCTTACAGTCGTTTCAGTGTTTAAAAACAGTTTGTTTTGGGAAATCCAGTTTTCGAGTCTCAAAAAGTCAGACTGAAGTATGTGTTGAAGGTCAGAGAGTCTATGTCTGTGTGCATATAGGATTGTGTCATCTGCATACATGTGTATTGAGGCTTCCTTACAAGCTGTGGGAAGATCATTAATGAACACTGAGATGAGTAGGGGCCACAGAACAGAGCCTTGCGGGACACCACAGGTGATATCCAGGGGGTTGGAGTTAGAGCCTGAGATGGACACATGTTGGGATCTTCCTGATAGGTAGGACTGAAACCAGTTTAAAGCATGTTTCCCTATTCCAGAGCTCTGGAGCTTGTTAAGCAGGATAACATGATCATCTGTGTCAAAAGCCTTTGCAAAATCTAGGAATACTGCACCAGTGAGTTGTCCCCGTTCCATTCCACACTGGATTTCATTGCAAACTTTTAGCAGGGTAGTTACGGTGGAGTGTTTGGGACGAAACCCAGACTGGAATTGGCTAGGTAAATTTATCTTGGTGTAGAAATCGCTTAATTGGGAGTGGACACATTTTTCCATAACTTTGGATAGAATTGGGAGAAGTGAGATTGGCCTGTAGTTTGAGACAGTGTTTTTGTCCCCACTTTTGAAGATTGGGACAACTCTGGCAGTTTTCCAGGTCTTAGGGATATGGCCTGCAGACAGGATAGAGTTGACTATGGACGCAATTGGTTTGGCAATGGCTGGGGCACCAAGTCGTAGGAACCTAGATTGTAGTAAGTCGGGTCCACATTGGCTGCTTAGTTTTAGTTTGAGGAGCGCTTGTGTAATCTCCTCTTCAGATACTCGGTTAAATTGAAAATTGTGGGCAGTGTTGGGAGGAGGTGGGACTGTAGGGATACTCCCAGGATGAGATTTATGTTTGGGGTTTGTGCTGCGTTTCGCTAATAAGTTAGTGGCACACCCCACAAAGTAATCATTGAATGCATTTGCAATGTCAGTGGGGTTTGTCAGAGTAATTTCCCCCTTAGTGATATTACTTGGTTGTTGATGGTTAGGAGGCTGGAATATATTGTTGATAACCTTCCAGAAGTTAGCTAGGTTTGATGTATTTTGTTGGAGATTGTCACAGTAATATTGTGCTTTTGCATGCCTTGTTTGCCTTGTGCACATGTTCCGCATGCATCTGTAGTGATTGAGATCCTTGGTAGTGCCAGTTACTTTGTAGCTTTTCCACAATGCATCCCTGAACTGGTAGAGTGCTATAAGGTCAGTTGTAACCCATGGAAGGTGGGCCCCTCGTACCCTTATTTTGCGTAGTGTAGCATGGGTATCGCAGAGTTTTAAGAACTCGGATTGGAAATAGTCGAGCGCAGAATCGGGGTAGAGAATTAAATGGATTCTGTGCCATGGGCAGTTGGTAAGGTCATCCATAAACTGTTGTGGGTTAAAGTTTTTAAATGTTCTAGTGAGGAGAACTTTAGGGCTTGATTGGGGCGGTTTAATTTTCCTTACAGAGTACACTATTGCATGGTCACTGAAAATGTCAGGAAGGATGCCAGAGGATTGGATTCTGCTGGGGTTTGAGGAGAGAATCCAGTCTAGCAAGGAATGGTTGTGCGATTTCAGGTTTGTCCATGTGGGTTGCGAAATGAGTTGTGATAGGTTAAGTGACTTGAGATGTATCTGGATTTTGTGGTTTTTAGGGTCAAGCCAATTGAAGTTGAAATCCCCTAGAAATAGCAGCTTACTCTTCTCATTCAGAGAGGAAATGGAGCCAAGAAATTGGGTGATATCAGTCAGGGATTGTAGCGGGGCTTTAGGGGGGCGGTAGGTGCCAGCGAGCAAGATGGGCTTAGAAAAGGGGAGGAAGATTTTGCCAACTAGAGTTTCAAAAGAGGGTGGGCTTGGTGGGCAATTTAACAGTGTAAATTGTAAGGTGTCTTTGATGCAGTCAAACGCACAGGGTCGCAGACAAAAGCTACAGTAAGATGGTTTTTGCAGGCTTGTGGATAAAAAAAATTACAATAAAAAAAAAATTCTTAATTTTTTTTTGGTCACTTACTCAGGCAAGCAAGCAGTGGTGGGCAAAGTTACAGGTGCATGCACAGTAAATTCCTGCTGTCAAGCAGGAAAAGGAATGGTGTGGGAGAGATGTACTGCATTGCACAGAAGATAAGAAGTTGAAATACCCTGCAGTGCAGTTAATTATCCTGAGCGAGGGGAGAGCGCTCTATACTGTATGCAGAAATGTGACACTGTTACAGTACTGTACACGCCTATGCGTTTCAACAATTTTCAAATGAGACAAACTGTACAGCAGCACAGCACCGCAAATGCATGTATACTTTAAATAAGCAAATTTACAATTACTGCGCGTGCACACACAGACTGTGTACTGACGTAGGCCGATCCGCGAAGGTATTAGACTTCCAAGACAACAGCTCGCAAACTCCCCCCTGAGTTTTTACACGGCATTGCAGTATTGCAGACAGCGAGAATAAAATGCTAATATCACGAGCGCAAAAATAACGCAGTTCACTCTGGGCGAAAATGACACAAAACCACACATAACCGGGATAATCTGAAAATCGCGGATCTAGCCGATTTAGACTAAAGGCGGTCGCCACTGTAGAACACCTTGGATCCATTAGGAATAGCCATGATACACCAGTGGCTAGGCATATTAATGATGTCCATGAGGGAGATTCCAGTATGCTGAACTTTGTAAGTATTGAGCTCGTCCCATTAGCACCCCGAAAGGGTTTTTGGGACAAGTGCCTACTACAGCATGAATGCAAGTGGATCTTCAATCTGCAGACATTAAGCCCTTTAGGACTTAATGAAGGATTTATTTACTCTCCATTCATTTGACCAATTGAGACTAATATGTATCCTTGGAAACCAGCACTCAATAGACACTATACACAGCTATTTAGATACCAGCATGTACAGTAGGATATCTATTAAGGTATGCCTTATATTGATTTTGGATACCATCTAGGTAGACGTTAATATTTCTACATTGAAATATAGATGTAGTTAACATATCTTAATATTTATGGGCCGTATTGACCATAGGGGCAGTCCCCCCAAGGAGCAGGTCATTCCTACATAACTACACACTTATCATCACCTACAGGTCTCATAGCTGTGTCATTTTTGATACTGTATGTGTGTGTCTTATTTTGTTTCCTTCTGTACACTGGTGTCCGCCAATATTCTAAAGCGGCCGCCACCGCAAAGTGCGGGCAGACGCGGCTGTCTCGCGGCTGTTTCCTGGCACGTGCCGCGCGTCACAGTGGCACCGGTAACACCGTCCCCGGCATCCCCGAAGGCCCCGAATGTTGATGGGGTAAGGGGAAGATGCGGAGCAGCCAGGGGGAGCAAGGGGGAGCAGCTGGGGATCGTGAGGTGAGCAGATGCGATGCACACGCGGGGAAGAAGATGAGCACAAGGGGAGGGGAAGGTGGCTGGCGCGCGGCCAAGTTCAGCGCCCAGCCGAAAACAACTCCGGGCAAACGTTAGAATAAAGCTGGTCGCAGCAGTATATGCTTTTATGTATGTGTTCCTAAATTAGCATCTTCAAAAGATGTGTGCATATACTAATTCTCATTGATATTTCTCCTATGTGACCACTTGTATAGGTCACATCTCAACTAGTGTATATAGCTGTAATCTCACATGTTCATGAAATTGTTAAGACTCACTAATTCATCGGTCTCGTCCCCACCAGATTTGGGGGACCACATATGGGGTTAAAATGATGTGTGTTATATATTACAACACGCCCCAACTTTACTCTGAGAGGAGTATTTAAACCTCATTCTTGCTACTTGCTATCACTCCTCCCCCCTAGAAGAAGCATACGGTTTACACGAAACAGCCATGAGGTAGCATGATGTCTGGTTGAGACATCTATCGACACCAGCCGTGAACACTGCCAGTCTGCTGCGAAACGGTTGAATCTAACTGTTATACGATCATTATATACATCAATAGATGCTTAGCGAGGCTTGTTTAGGTTTATTTTTTCAGACTTAGGCAAGCTTGCTATGTGGGTAGCTGACACATGACGATTCATGTGTGACTGTACAGTAATAATCTCACTGCCTGTGTTACTACTACATTAGGCTTGCTATGGTACAATGATATACCCGTTGAGATTCTTTTACTACCAGTTAACTGTATCTAAGTCAGTATGAAGCTATTTGACTGCAGTTGCAGCTGCTACTAACTATACACATGGCTGGCATACCCTAGAAACCACTTATTCAATACTACTCTGCTATTAAGCAGGTCTGCTTCGACCTAAGATAAATGTGGATGCTGGGTAGTGTTTAACTGTTTGGTGTCCGATCAAGATCATTAGGGGATTTAAAATACAATAGTATAATCAACTTGCATTTATATTGCCATAAACCCCTATCTTGATACTATCAGTCTCTACATTGGGGATTTTTAGATTTACTATTTTTTCACTGTATATATTACTTTTGAGCACTTAGAAGAGTTGATGTATAATAACATTGTATTATTTTATTTTGTATTGTACAGTATGTCTTTATTTATATAGCTCCATTAATGTACATACCGCTTCACAATAGTAATACACGTGACAATCATATAAATAGCAAACACAGATAATGGGTCATGGGAATAAGTGCTTCAGACATAAACGTAACATTTAGGAAGAGGAGTTCCTGCTCCCAGGAGCTCACAATCTAATTGGTATGTACTGTAGGAGGAAGATACAGAGACAATAGGAGGGCATTCTGGTAAGTGTGTGTGTAGGGGGCCAAGCTTTATGTATCATGTGTCTAGTAATATCTATGGTACTACTCATATGCTTCTTTAAGCAAGTGTGTCTTAAGGTTGTCTTAAAGGAGGATAGAGAGGAGAGGGTGCTAGTCAGGTATTGAGGGGAAGGGCATTCCAGAGGTGCGGGGCAGTCCGTGAGAAAGGTTTAAGGCGGGAGAGGGCTTTAAATACAAAGGGGGTAGAGAGAAGACATCCTTGAGCAGAACGCAAGTCGGGATGGTGCATAGCGAGAAATTAGGGATAAGATGTAAGGAGGGGCAGTTTCGTATATGAATCCGCGTTTCGTATATGAATATACTTCGTCAGTAACCTCCGATATTCCCTGACGAAGTATATTCATATATGAAACGCATTGGAAGGAAGAGGGCGCGTTCCTATCACCACCTACTAAGGTTTATTTGTTTTGCCAACACTTACTCTATACAGGACATTCTTTGGCTGTCTTCATCTTTTTTTTTTTCAACTTTCTTTTTATTTATTTTCCAATACACATCATATCAATAACATTGCATTATTCTGTCCTGGTGGACAGACTCTTCATCGGACATACCACATTTAACCGACGTGGGGAGGGGAAGACGACAAGACATAGACAGGTGGGGGATAGGGAGGGAAAAGGGAGAGGGAGAAAAGGGGGGGTAGGGGGGTTAGGGAAGGTGGACCCCTTTATATCTGGAGTCCCTCTGTACGAGGGTTGGTCACCACCGACTCTCTCTGTTGTATCTCTCCTTCGTGCTAGGGTTGTGGAATTCCCACTTGCTCCCGCCTAATTGTACGGGGGTGTCTATCGTCGAGTCCCTACGTCCAACCTGTCTTTTACGTTGCGCATCCAAGGAGAACTCATTTTATCCTATCAAAGCCAGATGGTGGCATTGCTCAACCCGGGAATATCTGTTTGGGCTAGCCATGGTAGCCAGACGTTTTGGAATTTTGAGCCAGTGTCATTAACCAGGCGTGTTAACTTTTCCATCTGGCATACGAACCAAATTCGATTCCTAATTTTGTCTATTGATGGAATTGCGTTCTGGATCCACAATGCTGCAGTCTCGCATCTCATAGCTGTTGCAAAATGTGTTATCAGTTTGTTTCCCGTTCGTGAGACTTCGTGTGTGGGTTTAAGTAGTAGGAACAGCCAAGGGTCCAGCTGAATTTGGAGGCCCAAGATCCTCTGTAGCCAATCACGAATCTGTTGCCAGACTGGCATAAGCTTCGGGCAGGACCACAGCATGTGCACCAGATCACCCGGTTCCCCGCACTGCCGTGGGCAGAGCGGGGAAGCGCCTTTGATAAATTTAGCTAATCGGACTGGGGTGAGGTACCACCTCAACAATACCTTATATGAGTTCTCCTTCAATGTTGTGCAAATCGAGCTGCTCGCTGCTGCTTCAAAAATAGCCGTCCAGTCATCGTCCTCTAGTGTTTCTTGTAGATCCGCCTCCCATTGACTCATGAATCTGGGTCTGTTTGAATCGTCTTTGTCAGAACCAACCACATTCCTGTATAGAGTGGAGATCAGTCCCCGCGTGTCTGTGCCCCGCACGCAGAGCCATTCAAAATTCGTTAAGGGTGGTCTCACCGTGTGTGTATTGTAAAATGCCCTGACCTGGAGGTATCTAAGAAATTCTGTGTTAGGGATGCCTGTTTCCGACTTTAATTGGTCAAATGATTTAATAGTGTTACTGCCCTCCAGGTCTTTCAATCGATTAACCCCTAGTTGTCGCCAGACCCTGAAATTTTCACCCTGAAGCCCAGGAGCAAAATCCGGATTACCATACAGAGGTGCCATTAATGTGTGTTTAGAAGTCAATGAGCCACTATATTTAGACCCCTCCCAGACCGAAAGCAAGTTGAGCACTGATGCCAAAGGCTCTTTTATAGCTTTCACCCTTGTCTCCGGGTACCAGATTAGATCCCTGAGCTCCAGTGGGGCACACAGCTCCCTCTCCAGTGCCACCCACCTTCGTAGTTCTGGGTCTCCGTGCCATTGCATAATTTGGCACAACTGCACCGCTTTATAATAGGACAACAAGCATGGCACTGCCAGCCCTCCCGCCTGTTTGGGTTTGTGCATAATAGCTGCCTTAACCCATGGTTGTTTGCCTTTCCAGATAAATTTTGCTATAGAGTTTTGTAACTCTTTGATCTCTGATCTCACTATGGGTATCGTGAGAGTTTGAAACAGATAGAGTATCCGGGGGAGAATGTTCATCTTAACACTGTAGATTCGGCCTAGCCAAGAAATACCATATGCTGACCAGTCTCTTAATTCCTTCTTTAAAATCTTTGTGAGGCTGGGGAAATTGGCTTGATATAGGGAGGCTATATTTTTTGTAAGATGCACCCCTAGGTATTTTATGGACTTGGGCTGCCATTTAAACTCAAAGTTGAGTTCTAATAATTTTTGCATCTCGTCAGGGATGTTCAAGCACATTGCCTCTGTTTTTGACTGGTTGATCTTGAAACCCGAGATCTGCTTGAACCGTCCTAAGAGTGCGAATAGATTGGGGAGGGAGGTGAGTGGCTTAGTAATCGTCAAAATAATATCATCAGCATATAACGCCAGCTTGTGTTCTTGTGTATGTATTTGGACCCCTGTAATGTCTCTATTACTACGTATGTGTGCTGCAAGTGGTTCAATGCATAGGGCAAAGAGCAGGGGGGATAACGGGCACCCCTGCCTCGTCCCACTTTTGATTGGAAACAGCTCTGAGGGGAAGCTCTGGTGTAGCACCTTCGCTGCTGGCGCTGTATATAATGCTTTTATTGCCCTGAGGATCTTTTCACTGAATCCAAATGACCCAAGCGTGGTCTCCATGTATGGCTAGTCAATCCTGTAAAGGCTTTCTCCGCGTCTAGGCTTAACACCAAGCTCCGAACCTTGTTGGCGTTGACAAAATCAACTATATCAATTACTCTTCTAGTATTATCGGCCGCTTGTCTATCTCTAATAAAGCCAACCTGGTCTGGATGGATCAGCCTGGGCAGGACGACGCTTAATCTATTGGCCAGTAGTTTAGAATAGATTTTAACATCCGAATTTATCAATGATATCGGCTTGTAGCTTTGGCAATTTGTGGGATCTTTGTCTTTTTTGTGTATCAAGGAGATTGACGCCTGGAGCATCTGCCCCGGAAAGGGCTCACCTGCCAAGACCCCGTTGTATAGCCGGAGCATATGAGGGGCTAATGTGTCTATGAATTTTTTATAGTAGAGATTGGAGAACCCATCTGGGCCGGGGGCCTTGGAAGACTTTAAATTTTTGACTACTGCTGTCAATTCCTGCCGTGTGAAATCCCCCTGTATCGCCTCCCGCTCCAATCTGCCTAACTGTGGCAGTGCGGCTTCAGATAGAAACTCTTGTAATATGCCCTTCGTCTTTGCATTATGAGTCACCTTCTCCCCGTTATACAGCTGAGCATAATATTGTCGAAACTCCTCTACTATAACTTTGGGATTAGAGGAGGTCTCCCCTGATTTAGTTCTAATCGCTTGGATATGATCAATTGGATGCCTATTGCGAAGTCGGGTGGCGAGCATCGTGTCCGGCTTATTGGCTTTCTCATAAAATTTTCAATGTGTCCAACTCAAATCCTTCTCGGCCCTGGAGGTGAGGAGGAGGCCAAGCTCAGTCCTTACATCCTTCAACTCCTTTAGGATATCTCCTCTGCCTGATCGGTTATGCGGTACAGAGAGCTCATGTAAACTCCTATATAATTGTGCTGATTTGGCATCCTATATAATTGTGCTGATTTGGCATCTTTCTGCCTTTTCTTTTTTGCTGCTACAGAGGCGGCACACTTTAGTTGAGTGCGGCTAGTTCCGCAAGCCGGGAGATGTCCCGGCTTGCTAGCCGCATCCCCTCGGCGTGCCGCGCGTCACCGATGTGCGGTCACGCGTCATCGGGTGCCTGCGCCCCCTGCACGCGTGCCCAGGGCTCCCCGAGGGAGCCCTGGTGTCCCGCGATGTGGGGGACGGCGGTGGGGGGTTCCGGGGGACCCGGCGGACCCGGAGAGGGGAGGGGGAAGCCCCGATCGGAGGGCGCTCCTCCGAGGCTTCGGCGCGCGCCCGGGACACCCCAGCGCGCGCCCGGTTACTGTCGCGGCCAAGACCGGGCAAATGCTCAAATAAACTCGGCCGCGACAGTATGCTTATCAGCACCCCCCTCATCGTGGCTTTGTGAGCCTCCCACAACAGCGTGTGGGATTCCACACTGCCTAGGTGGGTCTGAAAGAATTGTTTAATCTCCTCCTTAACCTCTTTCTCTAATTCTGGTATACTTAATCAGTGATTCGTTAAGTTTCCAGTTTGCTCCCGGTCTAATGGGTCTAATTTGTGTGCATCGCAGCTCTACTGATGCATGATCTGACCACGTAATGTCGTGAATTTTGGAGTCAGAGATCTGTAGGACCATTCTACTAGACACGAAAAAGTGATCGATTCTGCTATAGCTGTCATGTGGGGTTCGAGTAAAAAGTATAACTCCGCTCACCGGGGTGTTGTTCCCTCCAAATGTCGATCAGTCTCCCTCGCCTGAGGCCTTCCAACAATGGCCCGTTCCCCGCTTGCCTGTGTTTTTGCTGTCTTGGCGCTCTATCCACTCTGGGGTCTATCACCTTATTAAAGTCTCCTGCTAGGATTATATTCCCCTCTGCCCATCTTTGTAACGTCAGGAAAAACTCGTCAAAGAACTGCAGCTCATTTTCACACGGTGCATACACGCAGGCTAACGTTATCCTACACTGCTGTAGGAGCCCTACCATGATAAGGTATCTCCCCTTAATGTCTCTTTTAATTTTCTCTAGCTGGAACGGGAGTCTATTACTAAATACAATTGCTACCCCTTTCTTTTTCTCTTTGGCGGAGGCCAGGAAGAACTGCCGGTATCCTTTGTCTAGGAATCCAGGGCTACTATGCGTGCTAAAAAGCGTCTCCTGTAGGAAAACCACATCTGCGCTCCTCCGTTTAAATTCGGAGAAAGCCACCCTATGTTTTTTGGGGCTGTTGAACCCCTTAACATTTTGGGAAATCAGTGTTACTGCCATACTTGTGTGAGATGTGGGTTGCTGTGTGTGATTTGGGGCAGGTTCTTACCCGAGAGAGATCGCTTTTGTAGGTGGTGGCTTCTTTGGTAATGGTTCACTCTCGCTCTTGCTCCTCCATGGTGGCTGTAGAATACATTGAAGGGAAGAAACACTGGGGAAAAGCAAGGGGAACAACAAACATATAAACAAATAGAAAGAACCTTGGTAGTCTCTAGGGACCCCAGGTTCATTGCCCGGTGGTAACTCCGCCTCTCTGGACCCACCTCCCTCAAAGTCCAGATCCATGGTCTCACCTGCTGACCATGTATTCCCAGGACTTTTGCAGGGATGTGGGGACACCCACGCCCCTGTCTCTGAAGCGCATGCCTGCAGGCAGGAATAGTGGTGTACTCCATACCGCCCACCGGCATCTACTGTCCATCTCCGTAACAGCCACCTCTGAACCCGGTGGCATCCAACTAAATAACGAACTTTTAATGTGCCTGTCCTGTATCTTCCTGGGGGGAACACTGTGTCCTTGATTACCTCCTGCCTTCTGCCTTCTGGTCTGGTTCCTGCCCAGGGACCTACCATACTGCCTCCGCCCTGAGCTGCTGTACCTCCGACCTCTCTACTGCTGGGCCCCCAGGGACTCGTGCCGGCCTGACTACCCCTCTCCGTTCTCTCTTATGGGTCCCGATCTCCCCTTCCCCCCTGATTTGCCCTAGGCCCTCTCACGTTGCTTGCACACTATGCTCACTCTGGGTCCCATCCTATGTCACATCGCTCCCTCCCCTCTGTCCCCGGGTGCCTTCCTGCTATGTAACTTCCTCCCTCTTTCTGTGGTGGGGGGGGGAGGGCTCCGCTGTTCGGCGGTACAGTCCAGGCCACCTTCCCCCTCTCCGGCAGCAGAATTCGCGTACCCCTGTCGGAGGGGAGTCCCCGGAACCGCACTTCCGATTCGCCGTCACTTCCACATCCGGGTCTCCGCCCCTCCACAGGATCAGGTCCGCCGACGCTGCTCAGTCGCGTCATTCGGAGGCTGGCTGTGGGCGGGGATGGATGCTTCTAAGGGCGGGCTCGTGCTGCTCCACACTCCGTCCCGCCAAACCTGCAGCCGCCATGGAAATTATCCCGCCGACCGTCCTTCTCCATCAGGTGAGTCCCAGATCGCCATTTTATTTTATTTTTGGAGGAGAATTTTCAGCGTCTTTTTTTGTATACTGTAGAAGGATTGTCTCTCCGCTGGAGCTCCTGCCATGATTCTTTTGTAGTCCGCACAGGCCTATGGACCAAACTAACCAATTCTGGTAAAAACTTTAACTTAGGCTTAGAACGTAACTTTTTAACTGTAGGATTCAGTGGTGTGCAACCATCTCCGCAAGGGATTACTGGGTTTCTGGGACAGCCCTTTCTTTGCGTCGTTCTGTTGAGGTAGGCATAGTTTCCCATCCCGCTAGCCGTGGCAGCCGTGCCTCTGGGCTCCCAGATTCAGAAACTGCAGCAGCGATTCCCAGTTTTGCCCTCTGTGAGGTGTTTTAACACGTGGGGGCGGCCATTCCGGATAACCACGAGGGCAAACGGAAAAGCCCATCTGTAGCGGACTTCTCTGTCTCTCAGCACCCTCGTGATCGGCTGCAGGGCCCTTCTTCGTGCTAGTGTTATAGGGGAAAGGTCTTGATAGACTGCCATAGAGAGTCCTTCGAAGGACACCGTGGGGGTTGATCGTTTGATTTTACAAATCTCATCTTTAGTCTTATAGTGGTGCAGCCGGAGGATCACATCTCTGAGTGGGTTGTTCGGTGTGGGGTGCGACCGCAGGGCACGATGGCAGCGATCCATCAACAGCTCAGCCTCAGTCTTGCCGGGCATGATAGAAGTCATCCATCTGCTTATCAGCTCCTCTGGGTCGAGGATCTCCTTGGGGATGCCCCTGATCCTCAAATTGTTACGCCGGTCTCGGTTTTCACCGTCTTCTTGCCGGTCCTCCAGCTCCACCACTCTGGCTTCCATTTCCCCCAACCTTTTGCTTGTTTCCCCGTGGTATCGTGCACTTTCCTCCATTTTTTCCTCCAGTTCATTGGTGCATGTTCCGATCTGCTGAATATCCTTGCGAAGGCTCTCAACCTCCCCTCTGAAAAACGTTTTTAAATCAATGAGGAGCCGGGCTATTTCCTTTTTTATCACGCCAGTTTGCTCAGTTGATGTCCCCTACACCTCCGGGGCGGAATCTGAATCTGATACCGCCGGGGTCTCCTCTGGCCGTGCTTTACTTCCCCCAGTGAAGTAGGAGCGCACGTCCGCCTTGTGCTTGTTTTTCAGCCTGGTCGTCACCATGGCCCCTCTTGCTTAGTATTTTCTTAATCAGTGCATGTTCACGGTCCCAATGCTGCGTTTGGGTCCCGGTTGTCTGCGCCGAAAATGTCTTTAATTAGCTTATGATAGCCGACGGGTAATGGAGCCTCTGCTTTACACCTCCTGCACCATACCCGCTGCGCATGCGCCTCCCGGCTGTCTTCATCTTTTACCCGCAAAAGACGCGACGTGAGAAACTCCATCGGTGCCATCTGATGACGTCACCAGCACAAGTGCGGTGAACCGATACCAGGAACCGGCAAGAGAGCCTTTCCCTCTGCGACAGCGGCGGGTGTACAAAGACTGCCACTTGAGAGTACAAGGAGAGATCTGATCCGGCTGCTGGGCTGATACAACTTGATCCATGGTTGCAGTCTGCTGTAGTGGTAACATGTCCCTATACATGTCATGCTGATATATATTCTCTTTGATGTACGTGCAATATTTACCTGTTTAACACTATGAACATTTTTTAATATACTACACTATGAGGTTTTTTGCGTTGTTTCTCTTTTTGTTCTTGAGACAGGTGAGAGGCAGGAAGGCCGGACAGCAGGAGGTTACAATAATGGAGACGGGAGAGAATGAGGGTCTGAGTCAGAGTTTTAGTAGTCGAGCAGCAGAGGAAAGGGCGTATCTTTGTAATATTGTGGAGGAAAAAGCGACAGGTTTTAGAGACGTTTTGAATGTGAGAGGAGAATGTGAGAGAGGAGTCGAGTGTGACCCCTAGGCAGCGTGCTTGGGCGACTGGGTGAATTATGATACTTCCAACAGTAATGTGGAAGGAGGTAATAAAGCCAGGTTTGGGAGGAAGTATGAGGAGACTGTTTTTGTCATGTTAAGTTCAAGTCGGCGGAGGGCCATCCAAGATGATATAGCAGAGAGACATTCAGAAACTTTGGTCTGTACAGCAGGTGTAAGGTACTGTATGGGGTTGAAAAGTAAATGTGTGTGTCGTCAGCATAGAGGTGATATTTAAACCCAATAGATGTGATTAGGCCACCTAAAGAAAGTGTGTACAGGGAAAAGAGAAAAGGTCCCAGGACAGAGCCCCTTACTGGGATGGGGAAACTAAATAAAATGTCCACAGAACGAATAACTTGAATACAAAGTTTCTGGCCACCACTGCTCGGGTGCGGGTTGGTGCGCAACTCGAGCCGAGCAACAGTCCTTGGCTAGGGGCGCGAGCTGCAACCCCTATATCTCTGTAGATGGAAAAACATTTTGTTAAGTCCTTACAGTATTCGTTCGGGAATCCTTAGTTCAAACGAATTCTGGAAGAGGGGCATGATTTTTGGTTACAATGTTTTTAACCCCTCACACTCCGGAACTTAGCTGAACCTGGAACGGGCCTTGGATGAGTCTTTAGATGTTACTCCGTTAAATCTTAGGTGAATCTGACTAAAACCGGGCTGCCGGCATTCTTATAGGGTTGAGTGTCCTATCTTTAACCTACACATCCAATCCCCTCGTGGGAATAATTCTCTTCACCTATCGCAGACTTGCCAGTATCTCATAAACCTGGCAGAAGTGGCTTCCCGTTCTGCTAAGAGCATGCACTAACTTGGCACCTATGCTGCTTAGCATACGGGACCCAAGCCCTTACCTGGCGACAGTAAGACTGGGGGTCGGCTACCATTTGTTGATAGCCCATACTTCACACGGGTATCGAGTACTTTACTATATCCCATCCGCCCTAACACCTTAGGGTCTCTGAGGCTTTCAACTCCTGACTTCTCTAGATACTGGGGCACCAGCTCAGCAGGGTGCCCTTTGAAGCACGGAATTGGAAATCCCTCAGGGTAAAGATAAAAGATCCCAGGACAGAGCCCTGGGGTACCACCACAGAGAGATCGATAGAGGAGGAGGAGGCGTTAGCAGAAGAGACACTGAAAGTACGATGGGACAGGTAAGAGGAGATCCAGGATAGAGCTGTCATGGGAGACCAAAACATATCAGCACATTAATACCGGGATTCTGGATTGAGTACAACAAGGAGGGCAAAATAAATTGTAATTTATTTCCTTTTAAGACAAACACACAATCCTTCACAATTACACTTAATAAAAACTTACTGGGATGGGGAAACTAAATAAAATGTCCACGGAACGAATAACTTGAAAACAAAGGGCCTCATGCAGTAAGCGCCGATAAGGCTTTTATCGGCATTTTCGCGCCAATATTGGATTTGAGATTCAGTAAGCGCTGATAAGTGCTGAAAATCGGCAGTTTTTCTTGCCGATAAAAATTTATCGGCATGCGGCTGCCGATAACCCACTTACCGGCACTTTTTGGCACTTTTTGAAATGGGCTGTATTCAAGTAGCCCCGATTAGCTTATCGGTGCTGATCGGCACTCAGAAATGGAGATTTCATCGGCAATTGGTCCCGCCAACTAAAGTTGGCAAGGTGGAGGGGAGAAGGATCGGCAAGGTTGCCGGGACGGCACTTAGAAATTTTTTTTAAAAATTTATCGGCATGCGGCTGCCGATAACCCACTTACCGGCACTTTTCGGCACTTTTTGAAATGGGCTGTATTCAAGTAGCCCCGATTAGCTTATCAGTGCTGATCGGCACTCAGAAATGGAGATTTCATCGGCAATTGGTCCCGCCAACTAAAGTTGGCAAGTTGGAGGGGAGAAGGATCGGCAAGGTTGCCGGGACGGCACTTAGAAAAAAAACCTCATCTCTACATCAATAGAGTCAATGGAGCGGGGACTTATAATATTATAGGACTGTTTACGTTCTATTGCTCATAATACAAATGTGCTTGCCATTACAGTGTCGAGGTCATTCACTTCATCGTGTCACCCCTTACGTTTATTATTTGCATAACATTGTACTTTTCAATGTTATGATGATTTGCGTGTCACATTAGTCTTGCTGTTATGATGTGTCAAGGGAAAATCCTATACTCAACTCTTAAAGGAACAGGTCAAATCATATGAAACATGTTACTTAAGTGTGCTTCAATTTATTATATGATGTAACACATTTCACACATCTAACAGATCCAGCATATAGTAATGTTGCTATACATTATACAATGCTTGTAATGTGTAACGCATGATCAAACGTAAATATAGCTGTTTGTTTTCATGTTTACATGTACTTTGTGACCTCCCTCTTTTGATGTCGTTCGCATTTGGACACTCAATAACATTGCATGTTTACATTGTACACGATGCATTAGAATCACTTCATGCTAAGTTAGACACACATCTATAATCATTACTCATTTTTACACGATTGAAACTGAATCAATAGCAAGTATCCTGATGGCATTAAATTATGCATATGCACTTACAATACTTCATGTGAACAGGTGACAATAACATGACAAATTACACATGTTGCAACGTAGTTTCTCAACGTCAATGTCATGGTTGTACTGCACCGACACACTTTATTCGAGCAAATACCCGGTATGTACCTGGCAGATACCTGGAATGCGCCACTCCTAACCTCTGACAAGCCCCGTTGCATTTGCCTTCCCAGCCTGGGTTCATGCCTGGCTGATGGGCGGCTGATCTGTTAAATGATAATGATTAGGATTTAATAGGCTGCAATGCTTCGCGTGTCTACCAGATGGCATAAATTCATGAATTGTAATGCAGTTTATATATATATACTGTGCAGTATTGCAGCCAGCGGGAATAAAATGCTTCAATCCCTGCTTGGAAAATAACTCAATGCACTCGGGCAGAAACCAGTCACAAACCTCAATACACCCGGGTATACCCGAATTCGTGGGACTAGCCAAGCTCGAATAAAGTGTGTCGCCAGTGTATCCTAATTAGATGACTGAGTGTTGCGTTCAGAAGTGGTACATGCATTACACATTCCAGAAATACTTGCCAATAAATGGTTCTACAAAGCTTAACGTTACATCATTCTCAAATATCATGATTGCCTGGTGAACACACATAAATAGGCCTTTTAATTGGTACTGGATACACGTTGGGAGTGAACAACTTGGATATGTTAATGTAACACCTTGCACTTCAGCAAGTCACCTGACATCATCACATAGGTATTTAAAGGAGGGCAATTACCTGCGCATTCACAGCTACAGACCTGAAAATGATGCGAATGTTTATGAGACGGAGGAAGATTCTATTGGACGAGAGGCTTGCTGATGGAGAGGATATCACAGGCCAAGGAAGGGACAGGGACAGAGGCAGGGAAAGTGGCAGGGACAGTGACAGGGACAGGCACGTGGACAGGAGAGGGAGAGGTCGAGGGAGAGAGCAAGGAGATGAGAGGAGAAGAGAGAGGAGAGAAGTTGGGCCTCGTCCTCGTTTGTACATGAAAAAGTGAATTAGGCATTTGTGTGCACAGACACAGTATAACGAAGTTATACATTACTGTGACAAACAATGAGTGCGGATTTGCTTTGTGGTTATGCATGTTAACCCATTGTTTGTACAGAGATTCACACATACATTCTGCTTTCAACTATAGGGCAAACATGTTGAATGCTTTGTAAGGTAGAAGGTTGCAGTGTGTGTTATTTGGAAGATCATTACACATAATCCCTTTATGCAGGTCAAGTTGTGTATGTTTACTCATAATGATGTCATCTACGATAGCTGAGCCAATACATGTTTCCAAACACACACATATATATATATATATATATATATATATATATATATATATATATATATATATATATATATATATATATATATGTGTGTGTTTGGAAACATGTATTGGCTATATTGGTATATATATATATATATAAAGCAACTGTAAATATTACTGTATGCTCATTTGCATGTCTTAGACAGGTCTGCAACCCTGTCTTTCCCCATTATTGCCCAGCATACAGCGCTTCCACTGCAGCAAGGGATTCTAGGAAATGACATGCAAATGAGCACTCAGTGCCACCTTTTGCCACCATATATATTAATTTTTACTTTTTGTAGGACAAATAGATATAAATATATATAGATAAATAGATAGATAGATAGATAGATAGAGAGAGACACATATGTAGGTATGCTTATATTGGGAAGAAAGTATAAGTTGCAGCGGAAATATAGATAAGAACTGTAACCTACGACATGCCTAGTACAGTAACATTTGTCACCTGGTGGAAATGGAGCAGAATAAATTCCGATATCTCTGTCCCCGGGCAAACCCTCCACGACGACAGGAAGAAATTTTTCCCGCATCTGCTCCTCCAATGGTGTTAAGATTAGAGCTTGTGCTGGCGGCCCACCTCCAGTGCCAGAAGCATGCATCCGTTGTGCTTGTATTTTTTTCTTTAAGTTTGCCCTGATATCATCGAATCTCTTCCGACAATTCGGCTGGTCCCTAACATGATTCCCACACGCAGACACAGCCAAGGTTATTTGATCCCACATTTCTTTTTTTGATGCTGAACTTGTCCGCCCTTGAAATACATACAAAGTATATGACGTTAATTATTATTATAAAAACGAGCAGTTTCCTAAACTGCTACCTGTTCCAAGAGATACCAAACATGCTGGTTAAGGTGTAATATGTGTACCACATGAGCATTTACGTGTAAACATACAAATGTAAGGAAGATTGCATGAATGTTGTATGAACTTTGCCAACATTTTTACACTGATTGTTATGGTCGTTCTAAAGCATGAAGGAATATGTGTGTAACAATTAAGTTTAATTGATAGATATTATAGAATAATATTTTGATATTAAGACATCTCACATGACCTAGGATAACATGTATTTGAAGAATCAATGCAAAGATAGACTTACCTAGTAAATGCCCATACAGACAGTCATAGTGCTCCAGAATCCCTGTGACAAGAACTCTGTTTTCCTCTTCATTGAACTGAGGATTACGTGGCCACTCAAGACGTTTCTTCCGAATACGTGCAGGCCCAGAGCTTGGCTGCTGCTCACTGGACTCTCCTTCTTCCAATGGAAGAGACTCCAAAAGCGGGCCACCAGCAACCACCCCACCACCAGATGCACCAGCAGCAGACACCCCACCAGCACCAGCAACAGAGCCACCAGCAGCACTCGCACTCCCATCAACACCACTCGCACTAGCAGCCACAGCACTCCCCTGAATCCTACGTTCAATCAGACGCATACTCACACGACTACCAGTACCACTCACACCAGCATCTCTCTTCCCACACCTTGCAGCCATACCTCTAGCACTCACAAAGAACAGAAAAGAAATTTAAAGACAACCGCACTGAACACTTACAAAGTGAAAACAAGACAAAGATGTAAACAAAACAACACAGGACAAACCTCTCACAATACACCGCAACTGTCTCAGTCAATATGAAATATGTAAATCGCCCAGGTCTGTGTGTCTCTCTCTCTCTCCCAACAACACAGAGAATGAATAAAAATACACGCTGCCTTTAAATGGGCCGCTCAATCCAAAACATGCTTGCTTCAGCAGATTCAGCAAGAAGTTTCATTGGGGAACCTAACACCACCTCGCCATGCACGCCGATACACCTGTGTGTGATCGGCAAATCATCGGCAGAGTGGGAGCAAATGTTTTCCGCTTGATTCGGAAGGGATTCGGCACTTATTGCATACGGAGAGGGAAAATCGGCAGAATCATGCCGATAAGGTACCCTTGGCGATTGCACTTTTTCGGCGCTTACTGCATAGAGCCCAAAGTCTCTGGCCACCACTGTGCGGGTGCGGGTTGGTGCGCGACTCGAGCCGAGCAACAGTCCTTGGCTAGGGGCGCGAGCTGCAACCCCTATATCTCCGTAGATGGAAAACGTTTTGTTAGGTCCTTACAGGATTCGTTCGGGAATCCTTAGTTCAAACGAATTCTGGAAGAGGGTCATGATTTTTAGTTACAAAGTTTTTAACCCCTCACCAGAGGGCCATCCAAGATGATATAGCAGAGAGACATTCAGAAACTTTGGTCTGTACAGCAGGTGTAAGGTATGGGGTTGAAAAGTAAATGTGTGTGTCTTCAGCATAGAGGTGATATTTAAACCCAATAGATGTGATTAGGCCACCTAGAGAAAGTGTGTACAGGGAAAAGAGAAAAGGTCCCAGGACAGAGCCCTGGGGTACCCCCACAGAGAGATCGATAGAGGAGGAGTTAGCAGAAGAGACACTGAAAGTACGATGGGACAGGTAAGAGGAGATCCAGGATAGAGCTGTCATGGGAGACCAAAACATATCAACACATTAATACCGGGATTCTGGATTGAGCACAACAAGGAGGGCAAAATAAATTGTAATTTATTTCCTTTTAAGACAAACACACAATCCTTCACAATTACACTTAATAAAAACTTACTGGGATGGGGAAACTAAATAAAATGTCCACGGAACGAATAACTTGAATACAAAGTCTCTGGCCACCACTGCGCGGGTGCGGGTTGGTGCACGACTCGAGCCGAGCAACAGTCCCTGGCTAGGGGCGCGAGCTGCAACCCCTATATCTCCGTAGATGGAAAACGTTTTGTTAAGTCCTTACAGGATTCGTTCGGAAATCCTTAGTTCAAACGAATTCTGGAAGAGGGGCATGATTTTTGGTTATGATGTTTTTAACTCCTCACACTCAGGAACTCCGCTGAAGCTGGAACGGGCCTTGGATGATTCTTTTGATGTTACTCCGTTAAATCTTAGGTGAATCTGACTAAAACCGGGCTGCCGGCATTCTTATAGGGTTGAGTGTCCTATCTTTAACCTACACATCCAATCCCCCGTGGGAATAATTCTCTTTACCTATCGCAGACTTGCCAGTAGCTCATAAACCTGGCAGAAGGCGATTCCCGGTCTGCTAAGAGCATGCGCTAACTTGGCACCTATGCTGCTTAGCATACAGGACCCAACCCCTTACCTGACGACAGTAAGACTGGGGGTCGGCTACCATTTGTTGATAGCCCATACTTCACACGGGAATCGAGTACTTTGCTATATCCCATCCGCCCTAACACCTTAGGGTCTCTGAGGCTTTCAACTCCTGACTTCTCTAGACACTGGGGCACCAGCTCAGCAGGGTGCCCTTTGAAGCACGGAATTGGAAATCCCTCAGCTCATTCACCCCTAACATATGTGCATGTTAATGGCTTAACTGCTGGGCTGACAGGAAAAAGGTTCCTGTCTTCATATTTTAAAATCCCTAACACACAGATTATTTTCAAATATGGTTTCTATATGAGTGGGTGGTATTACAATAACATGTATATGTATGATAAATTCCTAACTAGCTGCATTCTAAAAATAGTGTGCTAGCTCCCTCCTAACACAAGTTAGCCCCTTAATTGAATAGGCTCTGTAATGTGGTTTGCCGTTTGACTTATAATGGTTCTGCGGTCAGAAGACGTTATACAATGTATCATTGCATGCCGGGATCGATAACCGCAGAAGCACTTCACCAGTTGACCTTAATTGGTTAACGAGAATGCAGGATACATTGTTGCACTCCGCCACTTCAACTAGACCGCAAGCCACTTATCCACTTGAGTTTGTGGTTAAGACTTCCCCGGAGGGATTGCGGTTTAGGAAGTGATACAGGGCTTCAATGTAGCTGCTTTCCACAGACACGCTTATTCACTTAATGCTTTGTACAGCGCTAGAAGCTTCCCCTTGTGTAGCGGACAAGTTTACACATACAGAATACATCAATAGGACTGCAGCTAGTTCCTGAGCTGCAGAACTGACACTTCATTTTCACAGTATGACCCAGGGGACATCACAGTTGATATATAGTGGAAACATGGCATTGTGGTGACCATACAATTAACCCCTTCATCCCCAACAAGGTTTAGGGGTAACCAGCGGGCATAATACCTTTATGATTGGCCTGGTTAACCCCTTCACCGCCACACCACCACACCTCCCCACCTCAAAGTGCAGGTTCTGCCCCGAACACCCCGTCAGGTGGTTGGGCTGCCCTGGCAGCTCTTGAGGGGTTATAAGTTTGCAAGGATTGTCCTGGCGGGAGAGGCCATCCTCATTTCCATGTTCAATACCTTTCTTATGCTGGATAGTGAAGTTGAATTCCTGCAAAGCAAGACTCCCGCGCAGTAACTTGGCATTCTCCCCTGACACCCTTTGCAGTCAACTTAATGGGTTGTGGTCCGTGATCACAGTGTATGGTTGACCGTAGAGATAGGTCTCAAGTTCCCGCAGAGCCCATACGATCGCCAAACACTCTTTCTCAATTGTGGCATAAACCACTTCTCTGGGCAGCAGTTTTCTGCTCAAATAAACCACTGGCTGTTCACTGCCCTCCTCCCCCACTTGGCTGAGTACAGCGCAAATGCCATAGTCCGAGGCATCGGTCTGCACCAAAAACTTTATAGAGTAGTCTAGTGCAGCTAGAATAGGGGCACTGGCCAGTGCAGTCTTCAGCACCTGGAATAAGGCTTCACATGTGGGAGACCAGACAACCAGCACAGACAGTCGCTTTTGGGTCAGGTCAGTCAGAGGGTTTAGTTACGGCGCTGTACTGAGGGACAAATTTTCTGTAGTAGCCTGCGGTGCCTTGAAAAGCCATAACCTGCTTCTTGGTCTTGGGAACGGGCCACTGCACCATTGCTTCCACTTTGGCAGGCTGTGGTTTGAGGTGCCCGCCACCCACCCTGTGCCACAGGTACAGAACTTCTGCCATCCCTACTAAGCACTCGGTGGGTTTCAATGTGAGTCCCATTTCCCTGATACTGGCTGCATGAACTAAATGTGTGTCCCACAAATTGCTAAACACTGCAATGTCTTCCAGGTATGCCCCTGAAAACCCCTGCATTCCCTCCAGCAACCTATTGACCAGGCGTTGGAAGGTAGTCGGGGCATTCTTCATCCCGAATGGCATCACTAAGAATTCATAGAGGCCACTCAGGGTAATGATTGTTGACCTCCTTAGCCTCCTGGGTCAGGGGGATCTGCCAGTAAACTTTACTGACATCCATGGTGGTCAGATACTGTGCCCCCTCGAGTTCATTCAGCAACTCGTCAATGCAGGGCATGGGATAAGCATCCGACACCATCCCTGTGTTGAGCTGTCAGTAGTCCACACAGAACCGGGTGGTTCCATCCTTCTTAGGTACCAGGACAACCTGTCAAGCCCAAGTGCTATGGGACGGTACAATTACGCCTAGAGCCAGCATCTCCTCTATCTCCATTTCTATATGGCCCATAATCTCTGCTATAACAAAAAGAAATGTGCTTAAACAGCGCTAATCCCAATATATTATATTGGGATTATATAATAAACCAGTAATAACAACAATAAAATAAACAGATACAAAAAATGAAGATGGCAGGGCAGCCAGGAATGGACTGGTAGAACCAGCACCAGATGAAGTACAACAAAAACAAATACAGACCAGCGCCCAAAATGGTATTAAAATGTCCACTGAGTCCAAGATATAGTCCAATCAACAGTGATGTGTGATCAGGCTCCACTGAGTAGATCCGTGACATGCAGAAAAATACAAAGAGAAAAATCATCATAGTGTGCATTGTAAATACAATTGACATGAAACAATACTAAGGACGACATAGAAGCCCAATGCTACATCCAACATGACAGAAATACACAGTAAAATACTTATACTTGCGAACAGGTGTCTGCCTTGACGTGGCTCGCAAGCTTACAACGCTTTGGCCAACGGGTTAAACATAATGACCCTATTTCAAGAGAATATATAAGTATTTTACTGTGTATTTCTGTCATGTTGGATGTAGCATTGGGCTTCTCTGTCGTCTGTTGTATACATATGCCACGCTCAATAGCACTCCATTTTGACACTTATACATATATATATTTTGTGGGGGCTCAGGGGTTCCCAAAAAGAGCTTGCTGGGGTTCTGTGTTTTGTTAACCCATTCTCAGCTATTCCAGCTGGTGGAGGTTGGTGGCTCCTCCTTCCCAGGTTTTAAGCCCGCCCCTCCCCACTTCCCTAGTTTGCAAGTGCCTCATTCTGCTGGATATAGACCCACTGTGGTCTTTCTCCCTCCTAATAGAGGTAAATGAGAATCTTAATCCTAATAGAGGTATATTAGTATTTTATCTGGTAGTGTTAGGCCTTGCGAACAGGTGTCTGCCTTGATGTGGTTCGCAAGCTTACAACGCTTTGGCCAAAGGGTTAAACTAAATGACCCTATTTCAAGAGAATATATAAGTATTTTACTGTGTATTTCTGTCATGTTGGATGTAGCATTGGGCTTCTCTGTCGTCTGTTGTACTGTATACATATGCCACGCTCAATAGCCTCCATTTTGACACTTATACATATATATATTTTGTGGGGGCTCAGGGGTTCCCAAAAAGAGCTTGCTGTGGTTCTGTGTTTTGTTAACCCATTCTCAGCTGTTCCAGCTGGTGAAGGTTGGTTGCTCCTCCTTCCCAGGTTTTAAGCCCGCCCCTCCCCACTTCCCTAGTTTGCAAGTGCCTCATTCTGCTGGATATAGACCCACTGTGGTCTTTCTCCCTCCTAATAGAGGTAAATGAGAATCTTAATCCTAATAGAGGTATATTAGTATTTTATCTGGTAGTGTTAGGCCTTGCGAACAGGTGTCTGCCTTGACGTGGTTCGCAAGCTTACAACGCTTTGGCCAAAGGGTTAAACTAAATGACCCTATTTCAAGAGAATATATAAGTATTTTACTGTGTATTTCTGTCATGTTGGATGTAGCATTGGGCTTCTCTGTCGTCTGTTGTATACATATGCCACGCTCAATAGCACTCCATTTTGACACTTATACATATATATATTTTGTGGGGGCTCAGGTGTTCCCAAAAAGAGCTTGCTGGGGTTCTGTGTTTTGTTAACCCATTCTCAGCTATTCCAGCTGGTGGAGGTTGGTGGCTCCTCCTTCCCAGGTTTTAAGCCCGCCCCTCCCCACTTCCCTAGTTTGCAAGTGCCTCATTCTGCTGGATATAGACCCACTGTGGTCTTTCTCCCTCCTAATAGAGGTAAATGAGACTCTTAATCCTAATAGAGGTATATTAGTATTTTATCTGGTAGTGTTAGGCCTTGCGAACAGGTGTCTGCCTTGACGTGGCTCGCAAGCTTACAACGCTTTGACCAAAGGGTTAAATTAAATGACCCTATTTCAGGAGAATATATAAGTATTTTACTGTGTATTTCTGTCATGTTGGATGTAGCATTGGGCTTCTCTGTCGTCTGTTGTATACATATGCCACGCTCAATAGCACTCCGTTTTGACACTTATACATATACAGTGCTCGACAAACCCGATCGCCAACTCGCCAGCTGCGATCGGATATTGGCTCGTGGCCAGTAGCTTTTCTCCTGCTCTGCAAAAAAAAAATCCCCTGCTCGAAAAAAAAAAAATCCCTCTGGCTGTGACGCGGCTTGGAGTTGCCAGGACTTCAAACCGCCCTTCCTTCTCTGCACGGGTAAGTAATGGGGAGGGGGGGGGGTTGGGGGTGCGCGCGCACGTCTGCTGCTCCTCCTCTTCCTATATATCCTCCTGTATAATTGTGTCACCTCCTACTTACAAGACCTGCACTGATCCGGTCATGGAGAGGATTGTGGACACATGCTTGAGGTGTGGGGAATTTAATGCCTTTAATAAATATTTATACTGATACATCCGGTCCCCGGCGCTCCCGCTGCCCGCGCGGGAGGTAGCAGAGGTGTTTCTCCCCCCTCCCTTCGGCGCTCCCGCTGCCCGCGCGGCTTATGTCTTTCTCTTCCCCCCTCCCTCCCTCTGCCCGCGCGGCTCGGGTGTTTCACCCCCCTCCCGCTGCCCGCGCGGCTCGGGTGCTTCACCCCCTCCCGCTGCCCGCGCGGCTCGGGTGTTTCACCCCCCTCCCGCTGCCCGCGTGGCTCGGGTGCTTCACCCCCCTCCCGCTGCCCGCGCGGCTCGGGTGCTTCACCCCCTCCCGCTGCCCGTGCGGCTCGGGTGTTTCACCCCCCTCCCGCTGCCCGCGCGGCTCGGGTGCTTCACCTCCCTCCCGCTGCCCGCGCGGCTCGGGTGTTTCACCCCCCTCCTTCTGCCCGCGCAGCTCGGGTGTTTCACCCCCCTCCCGCTGCCCGCGCGGCTCGGGTGCTTCACCCCCTCCCGCTGCCCGCGCGGCTCGGGTGTTTAACCCCCCTCCCGCTGCCCGCGCGGCTCGGGTGTTTCACCCCCCTCCTTCTGCCCGCGTGGCTCGGGTGTTTCACCCCCCTCCCGCTGCCCGCGTGGCTCGGGTGCTTCACCCCCTCCCGCTGCCCGCGCGGCTCGGGTGTTTCACCCCCCTCCCGCTGCCCGCGTGGCTCGGGTGCTTCACCCCCCTCCCGCTGCCCGCGCGGCTCGGGTGCTTCACCCCCCTCCCGCTGCCTGCGCGGCTCGGGTGCTTCACCCCCCTCCTGCTGCCCGCGCGGCTCGGGTGTTTCTCTTACACCCCCTCCTCCCCTCGCTCCCGCTGCCCACGCGGGGCGGCAGGTAGTAGCAGGGTGTTTCCCCGTCCCATCCCGTGTGTGTGTGTGTGTGTGTGTATGTGTGTGTGTATGGGTAGGAGAGTGTGTGTGTGTATGTGTGTGTGTATGGGTAGGAGAGTGTGTGTGTGTGTGTATGTGTGTGTGTATGGGTAGGAGAGTGTGTGTGTGTGTGTGTGTGTGTGTGTGTGTGTGTGTGTGTGTGTGTGTGTGTGTGTGTGTGTGTGTGTGTGTATGTGTGTGTGTGTGTGTGTGTGTGTGTGTGTGTATGTGTGTGTATGGGTAGGAGAGTGTGTGTGTGTGTGTGTGTGTGTGTATGGGTAGGAGAGTGTGTGTGTGTGTATGGGTAGGAGAGTGTGTGTGTGTGTATGGGTAGGAGAGTGTGTGTGTGTGTGTGTGTGTGTGTGTGTGTGTGTGTGTGTGTGTGTGTGTGTGTGTGTGTGTGTGTGTGTGTGTGTGTGTGTGTGTGTGTGTGTGTGTGTGTGTGTGTGTGTGTATGAGAGAGTGTGTTTATGGGTATGAGAGAGTGTGTGTGTGTGTGTGAGAGAGAGAGAGAGAGAACATGTAGGACACCAGAAGTACCCCCCCACGCCACCCAATCAGTCATCCCCCCACCCAGTCAGTCATCCCCCCACCCAGTCAGTCATGCCCCCACCCAGTCAGTCATCCCCCCACCCAGTCAGTCATCCCCCCACACCCAGTGATTCATCCCCCCACCCAGTCAGTCATCCCCCCCCACCCAGTCAGTCATAGTCAGTCATCCCACCCCCCTGCCCTGTGCCCAGTCGCCCAGTCACCCCACCCAGTCAGTCAGTAATCCCCACCCAGTCAGACACCCCGTCACCCCAACCCCCCAATAACCCCACCCCGTCACCCCACCCAAACACCCAGTCAGTCACCCCAACCCCCACAGTCACCCTCTCTCTGTCTCTCACCTGTCCGTCTCTCTCACCCTCTCTCTCACCCTCTCTTCGTGTCTCTCTCACCCTCTCTCCGTCTCTCTCACCCTCTCTCCGTCTCTCTCAACCCCTCTATCACCCCCTCTCTCAGCCCCTCTCTCACCCCATCACCCTCTCTCACGCCCTCTCTAAGTCTCTCTCTCACCCTCTCTCCGTCTCTTTCGCAACCTCTCTCCGTCTCTCTCACCCTCTCTCCGTCTCTCTCACCCTCTCTCCGTCTCTCTCACCCTCTCTCCGTCTCTCTCACCCTCTCTCCGTCTCTCTCACCCTCTCTCCGTCTCTCTCACCTTCTCTCTCCGTCTCTCACCTTCTCTCTCTCCGTCTCTCTCACCTTCTTTCTCTCACCCTCTCTCTCACCCTCTCTCCGTCTCACCATCTCTCTCACCCTCTCTCTGTCTCACAATCTGGATATTTTATTTACCCTGTATATCTTAACTGCCCTATACCTACACCGAAATAACCTACAGTATACTGCTTTCTTCCAGATCTGACTCAAGCTTCACACGGAAGACATCGGAACCCCCCCTAACCCAGAAGACAGGTAGGGAACACATTCCCTCCAATGTATAACATTGCAGGAATGAGGGTACCTGGACATTGAGGGACTGCGGATCAGGTAAGATCCCAGGCGGGATTGCTGCTTTAAATATTGTGAAGCGGGGACGTCCAGGCACTAGTTAAGGGGTGCAGGAAACTAGTCATTCACACCTGGCTTTTTTTTCTAGATTCGACATTTATACACACATACACACACACACACACACACACACACACGTAACAAGGACTAATTGTAGTATAATGTAATACAATAAATAAACTTATGTCAAAAACGAATGTTCTTACTAGAAATTTATTCAATTTATTTCATTTAGGGTTTTTTTTAAATGCGGGACTAGGGGCGGGACTAGGGGAGGGGTAGGGGCGGGACTAGGGGCGGGCTAGGGGCGGGACTAGGGGCGGGGTTTGGGTGGGACTAGGTGGCGAGTAGATTTTTTTGTTCGGCGAGTAGATTTTTGGGTGATTTGTCAAGCACTGTACATATATATATATTGTGGGGGCTCAGGGGTTCCCAAAAAGAGCTTGCTGGGGTTCTGTGTTTTATGATACAATACTAACTAACAACAGACAACATATAACATGATACACAGAAGCTGATGACATAAAAAACTAATTTATTATGACAAGGATGCCTGTTGCAGCGGATCATCAGGGGTTAAAACCCAAAACCCTACTTACAACAGGACCGGAAAAACAAGCGTTGAACACCAAGCAATGGCGAAATCCTCCGGACGAAGATATTCCTCTGCAGACACCTGCACAAGTGGGGGTTAGTCGCACACTCCTCCCGCTGGCCGCAAGGATCTCAACGATGGCCCAGGAACACACAGGGACCTCTCCTACACAATCTCCGTGAACTGTGAGATGATCCACCGCGTGACGCACTTCCGGCTTCTTCCAAGGCGCCGTGACCTATGACCCTGACCCTGACACGGATCTACTGAGTGGAGCCTGATCACACATCACGGTTGATTGGACTATATCTTGGACTCAGTGGACATTTTAATACCATTTTGGGCACTGGTCCTTAATCTCTGCTGATACTCTGTAAGCATGCTTATGCAGAGGGCGCAGATCACCTGTGAGCACCGGGTTATCTGTGATATGCGTTCTGCCCGGCTTATCCGTGAACAGAACCCTATACTGTGCTAGCATATCTCTGGCTTCTGTTCTCTGACTGGCACTTAACTGAGACCCTATCTCAACCTGCTCTATGGTGACCTCCTGCCTAGCCTCCCCTAAGAGATCTGGCAGAGTACTGCTCGCCGGATCCCCCATCGGTGGGCTACAGATAGCCAGCACCGATGCCACACTCTGTGCCACGTACGCCTTGAGCATGTTTATATGATAGGTCTTAGTTCTATCTGCCTCAGCATCTACCTGTTCATGTAGTTGCACTCGTTCATCTTTCGGAGTTCCGGATACGGACCTGACCAGGCAGCCATTAATTTGTTCTCTCGAGTAGGTTTGAGAACAAGTACTTGCTGTCCTGGGATGAACTCTCTGCTACGGGCATACTGATCATACCAAGTCTTCTGCTTGGTCTGAGCAGCCCTAAGGTTGTCCTGTGCCAACCCCAGGAGCATCTCTAACTGGTCCCTGCAATCTACCTCGTACTGAAGCCCAGAAGCATCAGTATTGGTAGTCTCCCCGTCCCATCCCTCACGGAATAGGTCCAGAGGTCCCCGTACCCTGCGACCATATAGCAGTTCAAAGGGAGAAAAGCCTGTAGATTCTTGCGGTACCTCTCGGTACGCAAACAGCAAGTGCTGCAGGTGAATCTCCCAGTCTTTTCCCTCTGCCTCTATAAAGTTTCAAAGCATTTGCTTCAGGGTACCGTTGAACCACTCACATAGTCCGTTGGTTTGGGGGTGGTAAGGGGTAGTGCGCTGGTGCTTCACCCCGCACACATCCCAGAGATACTGTAACAATTCACTCATGAATTGTGACCCTTGATCGATTAGGATCTTGCTAGGGAAATATACCCTAGTGAAGATGGCTAATAATGCCTTAGCTACTGCTCTCGCAGCAATGGTGGTAAGCGCTACAGCCTCAGGGTGGCGAAGTCCACCACCGTGAGGATGTAGCGCTTCCCTGACCAGCTGGGAACCATGAGGGGTCTCACGAAGTCCATGGCTACTCTCTGGAAAGGTTCTCCTATTACCGGTAGCGGGTTCAGGGGTGCTTTCACACGATCACCCGCCTTACCAACTCACTGGCAGGCATGACAGGACCGGCAGAAATCTGCCACAGCCCTGGATGCCCCCGGCCAGTAGTAACGCTGAAACAGCAAGGCTCTCATCCGAGTGACCCCCTGATGCCCCGCTAGTGGAATGGAGTGGGCTACTCGCAACAACTGCTGCATATACTCAGTGAGTACCACCAGCTGTCGCTTACCGATCCAGACTTCATCTAACCCTGTACACCCTTGCTCTAAACAGGAGCCCACAGTGCCACAAGAAGTAATCAGACCCATCACCTTTCTTAGACTCGGATGCCCGAAGTCTCATATCCTCCATGTTGGGGTCTGATCGCACCGCTTCCCTAAATTGGGTAACTAACTCTGGCCACCCTCTTGTCAAGGCTAAGGAGGGGGGATCAGGAAAAGGTAACGGGAACAGTAAGTCAGTGTCAGGGGGCGACTTACTCTGGCTTACCTGTCTGGTCTCCGCAGAGTGGAACTGTAGGTCCCAAATGCAGGGGGACAGGGGATGATTCCGCTGCAATCTTGGCTGACTGGCTCCTTGTGATCGCTGCAACAGGGGCCAGCTCGGCTCTAAACACACACGTAACATGCCCCAGGTCATTGCCAAGGGGACCTCAGCATCTAACCCAGGCAATACCGCCACCTTCCTCATGCCACGTCCGGCACCCCAATCCAAAAAGACCCGGGCAACCTGGAGTGACCGTGGTCCTCCATCTGGCATGGCCACTTGCATCCCAGTGCCCGGTAGCTAATCCTCTGGCCACACCATATCAGGACATACCAGGGTAATGGTGGCACCATAGTCCAGCAAGCCGTCTGTCTGCCGGTCCCCGATGGTCACCTTCCACAGATGTTTCTGCCGGACATCATTGGACTGCATCCCGACTGGCGCAACCTGATGTCCTCCGATCTCTGCTGCTGTTTCCGAGGTGGCAAGTGCAGGTTCTCCTGTGGACGTCCTCTGTGGGTTGATTCAACGACTGTGCTTGGCTCCTCTTTGTGTGCCCGTGACACATGGGTGACCGGCCTCGCAGCTTGTGATTGTTGCCCCTGATGGGGTCCCCGGGACCGGTCTGGGCAGTCTGGCCTGAGGTGTCTGACTTTGTTACACGAAAAACACAGCCTTTCGAGTCTAAAGTCTGCAGCTTTGGGTGCGTTGCATTCTGCTGCAGGCTTATGGGTCCACTGAGGGGTGAGTTTTGCTCCCTTGGCCGGGCTGTCCACATCTTTGGGAGCCGTCTTCTTGCTCATTAAAGTCCTGCTGGTCCCATACTCATCCGTCATCCTCGCAGCATCCACATGGGTCTTAGGTTTACGGTCAAAGACCCATGCATAGACGTCCAAGGGACACTTCTGCAGCAGTTGCTCTTCGAAGACCAAATCCAGTAATGTATGACACTTGGTAACCCCACAACCCTCCACCCACTGGGTCCCATGCAAATGCATGCAGGCTCCATAATTAACATAGGATTCCCGGGGGTGCTTCTCCCCAGTCCAGAACTTTCCCCGGTATGCTTCTGGGGTGAAGGAGTACTGGGCGAGCAACATACCCTTCAAATGACCGTAGTCATCGGCATCCACTCTGGGGATGCCCTGCACTGTCCGTTTGGCTAGACCGGACAACAAGGGGTTCAATCGCAGAACCATGTCCCATCGTGGGACCCTGTACCGGCGACAATGCATCTCAAAGTAATTCAAGAAAGCGTCAATCTGGTCTGTGCCATCCACGAACTTGCTGAAACTATGGGGGTCCACCTGGGGAATATCCTGTTCCCCGTTGACAAGGTGGGAGTGGGGGGCTTTTCCATGCACTGCAGCAAGCATCTGAATATGCACCGCTGCTGTAGCCCTCTCTCCCCATGCAGCCAGAAGTGCAGTGAGCCCACAGACGGCAAGTCCGGCAGCCGCAACCACTACCTCTTCTGCACCCCATGGTGCCAAGCCACCAATATTCAGGTGGTCACCTGCTCCCTCCCCATGTCCTTACAGCTCTGGGTGGATTAACCTTATGCCCCCCCGGGCTGATTGGTGTCCGCTGCCCTTGCAGCTAAGGGGCCAGGCCCCTACAGTGAAACCATTCGGGCTTCATGACTCTCCAAGTCCTCCTCCATTTGCATCTTTGACTGACTGTCTGTCGGTAGTCCATAGCCTGCACACCTCTCCACGACTCGAGCTCTGTCCCAGGACCGGAACCATCCTGAGTGTTGACTCATGTTGTGACCGCAAGCACAGGGATATGGGCAAAGGGAAAGGTGTACTATCTCGTGCTCTTGTGTAAGTTGCCACTTGTCTTGGGAGCTCGCAATCTATGAGTTTCCCCATTATGTTACAGAATTCCGCAGGAGACTATACCATAGGCTCAATCAGCATCCCACCTCTGCCACCAGTTAATTATAAGCTTGTCACGGGAGACCAAGACTTATCAACACATTAATACCGGGATTCTGGATTGAGCACAACAAGGAGGGCAAAATAAATTGTAATTTATTTCCTTTTAAGATAAACACACAATTCTTCACAATTACACTTAATAAACACTTACTGAGATGGGGAAACAAAATAAAATGTCCACGGAACGAATGACTTGGAAACAAAGTCTCTGGCCACCACTGCATGGGTGCGGGTTGGTGCGCGAATCGATCCATGCGACAGTCCTTGGCTAGGGGCGCAAGCTGCAACCCCTATATCTCTGCCGAGGGAAAATGTTTCATTAAGTCCTTACAGGATTCGTTCAGGAATCCTTAGTTCAAACGAATTCTGGAAGAGGGGCACGATCCTTGGTTACGACGTTTTTAACCCTTCACACTCCGGAACTCCGCTGAAGCTGGAATAGACCTTGGATGAGTTTTTAGATGTTACTCCTTTAAATCTTAGGTAAATCTGACTAAAACCGGGCTGCCAGCATTCTTATAGGGGTCCTATCTTTAACCTACACAGCCAATCTCCCCATGGGAATAATTCTCTTCACCTATCGCAGACTTGCCAGTAGCTCATAAACCTGGCAGAGGTGGCTTCCCGGTCTGCTAAGAGCATGCGCTAACTTGGCACCTATGCTGCTTAGCATACGGGACCCAACCCCTTACCTGGAGACAGTAAGTCTGGGGGTCGGCTACCATTTGTTTATAGCCCATACTAAACACCGGTATCGGGTTCTTGCTATATCCCATCTGCCCTAACACCTTAGGGTCTCTGAGGCTTTCAACTCCTGACTTCTCTAGACACTGGGGCACCAGCTCAGCAGGGTGCCCTTTGAAGCACGGAATTGGAAATCCCTCAGCTCATTCACCCCTAACATATGTGCATGTTAATGGCTTAACTGCTGGGCTGACAGGAAAAAGGTTCCTGTCTTCATATTTTAAAATCCCTAACACACAGATTATTTTCATATATGGTTTCTATATGAGTGGGTGGTATTACAATAACATGTATGTGTATGATAAATTCCTAACTAGCAGCATTCTAAAAATTAGAGTGCTAGCTCCCTCCTAACACAAGTTAGCCCCTTAATTGAATAGGCTCTGTAATGTGGTTTGCCGTATGACTTATAATGGTTCTGCGGTCAGAAGACATCATACAATGTATCATTGCCTGCCGAGATCGATAACCACAGAAGCACTTCACCAATTTACCTAAATTGGTTAACGAGAATGCAGGATACATTGTTGCACTCCGCCACTTCAACTAGACCGCAAGCCACTTATCCACTTGAGTTTGTGGTTAAGACTTCCCCGGAGGGTTTGTGGTTTAGGAAGTGATATAGGGCTTCAATGTAGCCGTTTACCACAGACACGCTTATTCAATTGACGCTTTGTATAGCGCTAGGAGCTCCCCCTTGTCTGGGATAGAAAATGTCCACCTTTCCAACGTACAGTAGTTCAAATCCAGGATTGAGGGACAGTATTTGTTGTATAGTCCACTTGTTTTAACTGTGATTACCCCTCCCTATGTGATATATAACTATATTTGGCATAAAGACCAACCAGAAAAGAACAGTTACAAAATTAGTATGTATGTATGTACTGTATGTATGTCTTTATTTATATAGCGCCATTAATGTACATAGCGCTTCACAGGGTTAATACACATGACAATCATATAGATAACAAATAATATAAATAACACATTATGGGGACAAGTGCATCAGACATAACAGTAACATTTTGGAAAGCATGTCGCTGCTCTGAAGAACTTACAATCTAATTGGTTGGTAGGAAGGACGTACAGTGACCGAGGCAGTAGGAGGGCGTTCAGGTAAGTGCATCTGCAAGGGGCCAAGGTTAATGTAAGCGTTGTAAAACTATCACTCATAGAGCTACTCATATGTTTCCTTAAGCAAGTGTGTCTTAAGGTTGGTCTTAAAGCTAGATAGAGAGGGTGCTTGTCGGATATTGATAGGAATGGCTTTCCAGAGGTGTGGGGCAGTCAGTGAGAAAGGTTTAAGGCGGGAGAGGGCTTTAGATACAAAAGGGGTAGAGTGAAGACATTCTTGAGCAGAATGCAAGAGTTGGGATGCTGTATAGCTAGAAATTAGGCCTGAGATGTAAGGAGGAGTAGAAAAGTGTAAAGCTTTAAAAGTGAAGAGGATAATTGAGTGTGTGATATGGGATTTGATAGGAACCCAGGAGAGTAAAAGTAAACCAAAAACTAGTACACATATGTAGCCATGCATAATAATGACTGCACACATCTTCCCTGTTGGCAGTAAGTCCTGGTAAGTACAGGCCTGCCAACAGTAGTTATGGAGGTTTTCCCTCACACCCTGGTGTGGTGCCCTGTGTAAGGAAGGGAGTGGCTGTATGCTCTGAGTCCCTGGATAGTGACATCAGAGATGCGCCTGCCCCCTGAGGTATAAAGGGCACAACACTGTCAGTTAGTGTGGTTGCAAGGCTGGCAAAGTAGTTGCAAGTGTTAGCCAGCAGTTGTGTGAAGCAGTTGGAGGAATACTTTTGTGACCCTAGTGCTGTAACTAGCGGTAGCAGAGTGACCAATTAAGTCTGTCAAGCCACACTGTGTCCAGGGACCTGGCGCAGTGGTGATCTCCCTAGGAGAAAGGGAATCCCACTTCAATACGGGAGGGCGTACCTGGCAAAGGGACAGCACGGAGAGATGTGCGGCTAGAGCCGGCAGTTGCATGGGGCAGTCTGCTACATTCCAACCTACAATAAAGATGTCATGTTCAAAGAAACCCCCACTGTGTGAGTGTGAAGTTACTCAGCAGTGGCAGTCACCATCGAGAAGGAGTTCCTCACCAGGACCATCTCCCTGCGGAAGCATAGATCCTGATGAGGTGGAGGCGCTGCACGTGAAGTAAGTTGGACTCGTACCCACTACCTCAGCTACCTGTCCTGATGATATCCTTTATAACACCAAGCGGGAGACTCAGGAGTCCTGTTACTTGCAGGTGCACCACCACACACGACCTTGTAATGGGGACCAGTTAGACCACACGGGCCAATATGAGATTGGGTGGGTCAGACAAGGGGGGTCCAGCCGTTACACATAAATAAAAAAAACATGCACTAAATGAGGTTGAGTTGATAAGAAACAACTGGGATGTGAACTCTGGTACCTGCCCAGTGGCCACAGCCTGGTTAAGCTCTGCATAAATACGGAAGTGCACCAGCACCTGGAACAAAGTCTCATGGGCAAGAGGAGCCCCCCCAGTCAAACTCTTCTTCTTGGAATTTTATCAAAGCAGTGGTAGTTGGATAACATGCATCTCTAAACAAGGCAATAACTCAATAAACATTTCGTTTTTGAGCATGAAAAGGGGTTTAATAGATTGGTTATCTGAAATGGTGGGTAATGAGAACGGTGGAGCAGGTATAGGTGAAGCCTCTAAAATGCTATCATAGTTTTTGTTTTGTTTGATCTTTAAAAAACATTCCCAACATCTCTGTTTTCCTGTATGGAGATATACACTGTGAATCATTAGGATATTTAGGTGGATATTTATAAGTCTCCTGGTGTCAATAGTGTGGGAAATCTGAAGCAAAGTGACTTTCACTTTTTTTAAATAAAAAAAAAACAGTATACGTTGAAACATGCCCAGAAAGGATCACCTGCATCTTGCCTCATTAAATCAAACAAAGAGATGTTGTGTCAGGAGCAAAATAAACAGAACAGTACAATACCAGTCCCGTATATGTATGGAGAGATGGAAACTAGCCCTGTAATCCGTGTGAATGGTTTTAGAACTTTTCTTTCCTCTAAATTATGTTTCCCATATAGGTATGGAGTGATGAAAACCTGTCCTGTTGTCCGCACAAATAGCTTCCAGATTTTTCTTTCCTCTAAATGACGAAGTGACGCATTACGTCACAAAACGCGTAGGGTGGAGCTACGCTTGTCCGTGTGCGAAGGCAGCAGGAGTTTAGGTGACCGGCAGTGACATCATCTGAGTTAGTGTGAGGAGTCGTGGCTGCGAACGTAGGAGAGGAACATATCACTAGTCTCAGCTAACGGACGATGCTCAGGAGGCTCAAGCTGCGGACGGCAATCTGTGTCGTGCAATTCTTCCAGACACATTGTAAGTGCGTTTTTTTATATGTGTGTTTGAATAAATGTTTTATCAGTACTATACCAGGTACTTTTTATTTCATTTTGGGAAAACCTATGCACTGGAGTTTTTGGAGAAGCCAAGCAGCTGTGGACCAGACTGAGGCAGGAAAGAGGATTAAAGATACCTATTATATGACTGAGATCAACTTTGCTCCTGAAATACCATTTGGAGGAAAGAAACATCTTCAAGCCATTCGTGCGGACAACAGGACAGGTTTTCATCACTCTATACCTATATGGGAAACATCATTTGGAAGAAAGAAAAGTTATAAACCCATTCACATGGATAACAGGACTGGTTTCCATCTCTCCGTACCTATACAGGACTGGTATTGTACTGTTCTGTTTATTTTGCGGCCTGGAACTTGATTTGTTTCTTTGAGTTCTGTATTTGAACAAGCTTTGGAAGGCTTGTTTATCTTGTCCCTTAGGCCGACAATTCTCTGAATCAGGACTGATGCTACACACTCCTTGGATTTGAAAATTGAAAATTTGTATCCATGCTATCAATTGATTAATGTATTAGTCAGTATATTTGAAGTATTTTGTGAGGTATTTCAAAAACCAACTGTGAGCTTAGGAGTGTTTTTGGGGTCAATAAGCATCGAGACCCCATTAAGTACTTTCTGGTGTACATTAGGTACCCATGCCCAACAGGTATTTTTAGGCCAAGCGCTTAGAGTATGTTATTAGTTCTCTTGCCTCATTGAATGGTGTACCTGGTTTGCCTCAATGGTTGCTGCTGCTATAGGATCTGTGCCTTGAACTGTTGTAACTGTTAATCACTCAGCCATTTCAATGGACACCCTGGTTAAATGTTTTCTTAAAATAAAATAAAAATAATATGTAGTGCCAGGTTCCATTTTAAAGAGAGGGATAATAATTAACATCAAAGGAAGCAGGTAGAGCGTCAATTCATGCTGTTGAATGACATACATGCCTTTGAAATTGTGTGAGCATACAGTATAAACTTTGAAATACCTGAGAAATGTTTTAAGCGGAGTCTGTAACTTTACATCACGCCAAACGGCAGGAATCAAGTATGCACTAAACATTGCTAGCATTTCCCACAGTCAATTTCTGAAGTTTTGAAGGTTTTTTTTCCACCTAGACAAAGTTCCCTTTTTTTCTTCTTCATGAAAAACCTTAAAAGAACTTCTCTGATTACCTGATAGGTCATTTAATCCCCAGGAAATATTCCTTTGTTACAGTTTCAAGGAGAATTACTTGAAATAATCCCTTTCTTCTATGTGCTAGTTCTATTTTAGTTTTAAATGCAGACTATTTCTTTTTGAATTTGTAAGAAAAAAAAGGACATTTAATCAATGTCTGCTCTGAGATGGTATGGACAAGTATGTATCCTGTCTTGAAATGCCTTTGTGTGAATATTCTTTTAAAAAATACTTTGTGGGATGTGCAAGGAATGAAAAGCTTTATAGCACCATAATTAGGCTGTAAAGAACTTACTAATGTTCATGCAGTACTAGACAGATATTTGGGTAAAGGAATCATTCTGTTGGGGTGGAGGAGCAAAAAAGATACTTTCAACTGCTAACAGTAAGGGCTAGGACAGGAGCTGAAAAGACAAAAGGGGAAAAGTAAAAAATAGTCTACAGGTGATCAGATATTATTTTTTTTTTCAGAGGAAATCAAGCCATTATTGTCTATTCTGGAAAGCAGAAGTCTGCAGTATCTCTACCAACATCACTAAATCTTATGTCACACTGTAACATTCTTAGTAGTTAGACGTATTGGTAGGTGATGCATGACAGTTGATTAATGTTATATAAAGGGAATACTTATATTTTCCTTTCTTTTTGTTTTGACTTTGCTGATGCCTAAAGTGGGGATGTTTTTGTTTTTAATTATGCGGAAAATTTAAGTTTGATGAAAAAAAAATCATAAAATCATATCTGGAGCTCTTTTGTTCTTAGTACTGTATTTAAGTGTCCACGTAATTTACAATCTTTTTTTTGTCTCATTCTTTTTTATTTCAGTTTTTGAGACATACACATCTTTTACTTTACAAAGGGAAAATCACATTGAAGACAATACATCTTGTACAAGGAGTTTTCATACAACATCAATGTTCCCAGCTAAGATATACTGTATAATCAGTATTCGACTTGAGCATTTCAAGATCCATTAGTTTATATATTATTCCCTTTGTGTCCTAACAGTGATCTGCTAGTCCATAGTCTTCGGCGTGGATTTAAAGTGGATAGAGAAGAAAAGATGGAAGAAAGGTAGAGTGGTACAGTATATCAGGGTGGGAGGAGGGAGGAGGAATGTGGATAGGGAGGGAAACTTAGTAGGGTGAATGGCCCTGAGACTTTGCCTCCCTTTGTCTTCTTATCTTTGGAGCCAAGACTCTCATGTTCTGTAGAACTGCTCAGTGGATTGATAGAGTTGGGCAGTCAGCTTCTCCATATATATAACTTTGTTTATTCTTTTGTATACTGTTTCTCTGGATGGAGTGTTCATTTTTTTCCAGGCCGCAGCTATGAAACATCTCGCTGCAGTTAGAATGAAAGATATCAGCTTCTTTATAGGGGAGGGTAAGTTTACTACTGGTTTGGCCAGCATGAAGATCAACGGGTCCAGGGGAATCCTCAATTCAGTAACCTCCAGGCTTACACTCTGGATCATAGTCCAAAAGTTCTGCACCATTGGGCATGTCCACCATATGTGAGCCATACCTCCCCTGAAACTGCATCCCCTCCAATATAGACCGGGCATTCCAGGGAAAATCTGACTCAGCCTACTAGGAGTTAGGTACCATTGAAATAGAATTTTGAACAATAAATATTAACTTTCGTTATTGTGCAAATTGAGGTTTTGGCTGTTGATTCCCAGATATCCTCCCCCTCGTCGCTATCTATTACCACATTGAGGTCTTCAGCCCATTGTAATAACATAGCAATAACATATATAAATCTCAAATAGAGGTCTGTGCAGAAATCAGTTAAGCAGGGGCAGCAAGGACATGGAGTCTATATATAAATAATAGTAAAGGAAACATAAGTTCCTATATATATACATGTAACTATGGATAGTTAGCACAATGTTTTAGACAGCACTTGTCTGGATAATCTATCTCCTGTGTGAAGAGAACGTGATTAATAAATTAATTCTAGGCAAATTAGCCAACGTACTTCTATAGCGAAGATACAAACAATGCAATCTTGAATAAGTATAGCATTTAGCCACATAGAAAATGAGCATCTATCAATTTAAGTATTTCATAGTTATTTTACACATTTCTTGTTATATACACTTTGAACAATTACTTATTCTAACAAAGTCCTAGATATATTAACTCAATATTGGATCTTGTATAATGTACATACAGATATAAGAGTTATAGAAAATACTTATAATCATAATAGTGAGAAAGGAGTCTCATGTAGTGTATATACAGACATGAGAGGCATGACAGATACCTATGGTCAAAACAGTAGAATGAAGTAACAAAATATTACCAACTGATAGTAGATGTTCTTAATGTATCAGAATTAAGTATATTTATATAATCTTTTGCTTTTGATACAATATGTAAATATAATTTCAAGAAGTGTTTGAGCTCCCAATCAGTATCCATACCCTTGGGAGCCAATGTCCCAAGGGTATAAATCCAGTACATTTCTCTGCAGTTGAGTACTGCCTCTGTCCCCTCCTCTGATGTTCTTGTGTACATATTCTACAGCACTGAATGAAAAGGTGCTAACCGATCCCAAAAAACAATTAGTGAAGTGTCGAGCAACTGGATATCTATCCTTATTCTTTATACTTCTCAAATGCTCATTGATCCTTATTTTTAAAGGTCTTATTGTTCTCCCGATGTAGCAGCTGCCGCATGCGCATTTTAGTATATAAATCACATAGTTAGAGTTACATGTCATGAAGGTGTTGATCTTATACCTAAAATCAGAATATTTACTCTTAACTGACTTAATGGGCATGGCATGTTTGCACATGTTGCAGCTGCCACAGCTATAGAAACAATTGGGAGTCCTGCTTTTGACTGTATCTTCCTTAGATTTAAAGAGACTTGGAGATAGATCATTTCCAACAGTCTTGGCTCTTCTAAATACTAATCTGGGATTTGATTTTGTGAATGAATTCAAATCTCCATCTAATCTCAGGGCATCCCAATGCTTTTCTAAGATTGATCTTATTTCGTCAGCTTGTTTACATATGTTGTGATAAAAAGTGGTGTCTCTTGTGTTTGATTCGTATGGGTATATGATCTCTTGTCTTTCCTATGTGTGCTTTTGTCATTAACTCTATCCAAAAGATCAATTCTATTAGTATGTAACACCTTTTCAAATGCTGTCCTAATATCGTGGTCACTGTAACCACAATCTTTGAATCTTTTATCTAGTTCTTTTGACTGGTGTAGGAAGATCTCTTCTGTTGAACAATCCTTCTAAGTCTTAGATATTGACCTTTCGGGATTACCTTCAATAATGACTTACGGTGACCACTGTTGGCCATAAGTAAAGAGTTACGGGAGTTCTCTTTACGAAAAATGTCTGTTTGTATATTTTGATTAATATCAATGTATAGATGTAAATCTAAATAATCAATGTGATTATTGTGATGTGTGCATAAAGATAAAGTTATACATATTGTCATTTAAATAATCAAAAAAAGACAATAATGTTTGTGTATCCACACACCAAATAAAAAGCAGGTCATCAATGTAACGGCGATAAAAAATAATATTGTCTCTAAAGGGATTAGTATCGCCGAAAATGTGAAAAGATTCCCAAAAGCCCATGAAGAGGTTAGTATAAGATGGTGCAACAGAGGTGCCCATAGCTGTGCCCTATGTCTGTAAATAATATTGTGTATCAAAAAGAAAGTAATTATGTTGTAATAAAAACATAATGCAATCCAAGATTAAAGTGGTTTGTGCAGGATGAAGATTAGAGGGATTCAAAAAGTAAATAACAGCTTTTATACCCAGTGTGTGATTAATAATAATGTACAAAGATGTTACATCTAATGTAACCCAAGTGAAGGTGTTACACCATATGATATCTTGAATAGTTGAAAGTAATTAAAATCAAAGACATAACATAAAACACAGACAAAGCTCAGTGCACATCCAGTAAAATTTATACACGGTACAGTGCCTATACATGTATACATAACTAATAAATAAAATGGTCTTTTAGTTTAACATTTTGGCCAAATTGTTGTAAGTCCCTGAGCCAACTGCACGGCAGACCACGTTTCAAGGGTCCCTAACACTAATATAGATTCTTAATAACCTGTGCATTGCCAGGAAGAATGATTTACAATAAATCTGTCAAAATTAGTTGCAAAGTTCTAAGTCTTAGAACTTTGCAACTAATTTTGACAGATTTATTATAAATCATTCTTCCTGGCAATGCACAGGTTAAGAATCTATATTAGTGTAGGGACCCTTGAAACGTGGTCTGCCGTGTAGTTGGCTCAGGGGCTTACAACAATTTGGCCAAAATGTTAAACTAAAAGACCATTTTATTTATTAGTTATGTATATATGTATATTTAGGCACTGTACCATGTATACGTTTTTCTGGATGTGCACTGAGCTTGGCTGTGTTTTATGTTATGTCTTTGGTTTTAAATATATTTTGCCATGCTCAGTAGCACTCCTCTGTGAAACTTATATGCTTATATATATGTTGTGGTTATTTTGGGGGTTCAATATGAGCTTGTAGGTGTTCTGTATGTTTTATAGTTGAAAGTAAGTCAGATGAATCCCTAAGATAGGAGGGAAGAGCTCTCACCAAGGGCTGTAGAAAGTTATCCACATATCTAGAAACACCATCTCCCAAAGATCCAATGCTCGAGATGATAGGTCTGCCAGGAGGGCAGACTAGAGACTTATGGATCTTTGGGAGATGGTGAAAGATGGGTATCATAGGATAAGCATTGGAAAGAAAAATAGACACTTGATGAGATAATACCCGTAATTCTTTACCCAAGTCAATAAGATCCTGAATTTCTGTAAGATACAGATCCGTTGGATCTTTGTCCAATTTACAGTAGGCTTGTACAGTATATTGTTCAGTTGACTGAGAGCCTCCTTGTGGTAGTCATCCTTGTGCATGACTACCACTGCACCTCCCTTATATCCTAAGGGTGAAAAGGTGTAACCTTTAGCTAAATACTGTAGATCCTTCTCTACCAGTTTTTCAAATGTCTCTAAATACGGCCCTTTGTTATAGAATGGACAAAAAATTGATTCATTCTTAAAGAACGAGTGTTTACTGTTAGTCGGAAACAATGATTGTTCCATGGGGTCTAAAATCTGAGTGTCAAGACTCTCTTGTTCTGAAAATAATTCATTCATATCTTGTATCACACTGTACTCTTTAAAGGACAATCTGTTATCCATGGTGCTGTCAACAGAGAACACGGATTAGAAGGATCCGAGTTGTCTGGTGGAGAGTCACCGTGGGCAGTAGTGTCTCTGTATAGAAATAATTTCTTTAGCGATAGTTTCCTAATAAACTGTTGGAGATCAATGATCGTGTCAAAGAGATCAAAATCATCTTTGAGAGCAAAATGTAATCCCTTACTTAAAAGATGAATTTCTCCTGGTGTAAGATCTATCCCTGAAATATTTATTACATTATTATATATTTCTACAGATTTATCTTCCTTTTCTTGTGAGGTCCTTCTTTTGGTCGAGTGTCTTGTCCTTTTAATGAGTTTTTTTTATTCCTTTGATTCATCTTGTTGATGTGAGGGATATGTTGTATGTCTGGCATCTTGATCTATATGATCTCGATAATATATCCCAGAGTCCTCGTCCATAGAGAAGGATACCACGTGTTGCCAGGTGTCACTATCAGAGACATCTGAAAAACTGGATACCTCAGATTGTTTGTTCTTCAATTTTGATTTTTTTGGAGTTGATTTCCTTGGATACTCAGATTTTTTTGATGTATTCTTCTTTAATGTGTTTTCTTGATGGTTTGGAGTACTTATTTGTATTGGCTTCTGCCATATGTATATTTGGTTTCTATAGTAGTCAGAATGATCTCTCTCAAACTTTTTCTGCTTTTTTATCATTATGTCTTTCTCCATCGTATCCATATATTTAGATAGTTTCTTATCCAGTGAAACAAATTCCTCCATGTCTTGAAAGGTGTTAAGATTTGTTGGAAGATCTTTAATGGTCTTTTTCATAGTACTTCTCTCTTGAGATTTGGTCTTGATGATTAAATCCATAAGCTTCGCTGAACATTCATCTGATACTTTTATCCATTCCATTTTAAATTATTTAGACTGGAAACCGAAGGAGGGCATCTTCTTTAATCTAAGTCCTCTCTGTATTCTTTTTGATATTAAATAATTATCCAAAGTGGTGATATCCCACCATAGTCGGACATTCAGTGAGAGCGCTTTTTCTAAGTTGGAGAAGTACATAGAAAGGTCTGCATTATCTTCACTGGTGATTTGTGCAGTACCTTCAAACACATGTGCAGCCTTGTGTCTCAACCCTGTATTATCTGCACAGTTCTGTATATAAGTAGTAGTCCTGGGATTCCACGGTGTCTACTAATCAAATAAAGGTGATTTTATAGATTTTTTTGGTGTATAGCCCCATTTTGTGTTGCAGCTGTGCTCCGTTTTTCCCACTGTGGAACTTCTTCTATTACTGTAAATGGCAGAGGAACGTCATATTGGCAACATGGAATGTAACATCGCTTTATACAGGCATCAGACATGAAGACATGTGTGATGCAGTTAAAAGAATAATAGAGACAGACCCTAGAATTATGAAAGATCAAAGAGACTTTATACTAGATGGAATTAAATATGTCCTCCAACATAATGTGTTATGGTTTAATGATACATATTTCCTACAAAGTGCGGTACAGCAATGAGGGCAAGGTTCGCACCTAGCTATGCGAACATATTCGTGGCCGGGTGGGAAACCGACCATGTGTGCTCAGGGCATGGCTTTGGTGCGAACCTGGTCCTCTGGAAGAGATTCATAGATGATGTCCTCTTGATCTGGGAGGGAGATGACCTATCCTTAGATGCCTTCTTTCAGCACATCAACACAAACAATCGAAACTTGGTGTTTACATCAATAACAAGTAAAGAAATAATAAATTTTTTAGATCTTACATTATATAAAAAGGGGATAAGATAAAGACCAAACCCTTCTTCAAAGAAGTTGACGCGGACAACTATCTGCTCACACAAGCTGCCATCACCCAAATTGGCTACGAAAAATACCGTATGGACAGTTTTGTTGCATTAAAAGAAATTGCACAGAAGACAAAGTTTTCAGGGACCAGTTGGGAATGAAAAAAAAAACGGTTTGAGGAGAGGGACTACTGCACAGACACTATAGGAAGGACTGTGGAGAAAACCTGTAGTCTAAAGAGAGATGATCTTCTAACCTCAAATGCACCCAGTGAAAATAAAGAGTACAATGTCGTATTTGGGGCTAAATATAACAGGGAGGCGAGCAGAATCAGTGGAATAATACAAAAACATTGGCACATTGTCCAAAAGGACCCGGTACTTAAAGATCACATCCCTAAGAACCCTAGAATGATTTTTAAAAAGGCAGGAGGCCTTACAATGAAATTAGTCCCAAGCATTTTTAAAAAGGAAGAAGCACCTACTGCACAATACTGGTTACCAAAACCAATTGGGTTTTTAAATAGTTTTTCATGTAAATTGTGCAAACAAGCGTCAAAAGAAAAAATACATTTTAAGTCAAAAATAACTTTTTTTAAAGTGTTTCAAATGGAAGATTTTATTAATTGCAGAAGTACGTTTGTGGTTTATCTGCTGGAATGCCCATGTGGACTCCAATATGTGGGACGCTCCTCAAGATCTTTTTTTGGGTCTCCATACTGGAGCACATGGGCAACATCAGGAAGGGGGTACTTACACACAGTGTATCAAAGCATTTTAGTGTGGCACATGACGCGAGTCCATTGGGCTTGATCTATAGGGGGATAGAGGCCGTGCCACCCAGTTGGAGAGGTGGTGATCAACTTAAAAAACTACGGCAAAGGGAGACCTATTGGTTTAATAAGATGAAAACCCTGGTTCCCAATGGCCTAAATGTGTACATTGACCATGTGGCGTTTTAATTTAAAACCTCTTCCCATTTTTCTTGTGCCTGGGTTGGGGACCTGGGGGCCCCATCCTCGTATTTCCATCCTGTGATCCTTGCTTTGTCCTTTTCCTTTCCCCCTACTTTTTCTACACCCGTCTCTTTTTATTAACGAGGAGAAGAGGTTCTGGTATTGTAATATGACCTAAGCTGTAAACCCTAATGTGGAAAGTATCTGGAGTCCATTTTTGGTGGAAGTCCCCCACCCCTTTTTTAGGCCCACCAAAGCCTGGTTGATGTCCTCTGTAAAGCTCCTTGAAGACTCATTTATTGATTAAGAATCATAAAGCCATTTTAAGATTATTGTTGAATAATGATGTATTAATATCAGGAGGGGTGAGTGATAATGACAAGTGAATAAGTGTAATTTTATACTCTGTATATGTGGTTTAATATGTAAGATTAATATGTAATATTTAATATGTAATTTTATGCGCAGAGGGTGTAACATTTTTTTATCCCCTTTTTTTAATTATAATTTATAAGTTTTTTTTATTGATTAATGTATTTTTCTTACATTTTCTAATGCAGTTCATACTGGTCATTTTGAATAGGGTTCCTATAAGGGATTGAGCGATATCTACATGTGGTTATGTGAGGTTATGGTATGAGAACTGCAATGAACTATACAACTTTTTATGAACTCTAATAATGGACAAAATCCCTAATTGGGTAATATAAGATCAGCACAGATGCTGAAGGAAGTGAACGGATTAATTCAGAAAAAAGGATGGGCATCAACACAAAGTCAACACAGAGTGAACTCTCTCGTTAATGACTATGAAGGCAGAGAACTGGTAAACCAACCCCACCCTTCCCATCTTCCTCCATCCGCCTGCTCGTCCATTCTATACAGTGTAAACAACTGTGGGCCAGAGGGACTGGTAATAGCATCTGTGAGGTCTATCGGATTACATCTGCAGCATACGAGTGTGGAGAGCTGAGGAGTGGGAGGGAACTAAGCATCCTCCCACATGAGGAGTATGACCAATCAGAAGGAAGATCTACATAAAGGAAGGCAGGAGAAACAGACAGTAATATTGGAGCCTGACGAAGCCGTTGTCATGGCGAAACATGTAGCTCCGTGAACTGAACCAGAGAGGCCACCGTAGGAGCCTGTGCTGCCTGCGTTTCAGCTGCATTCCATAGCCATTTAACAGTACATGGGAGCAGGAGCACAGGGGTTCCGTGGACGGCGCAGACTTGGAGCGTTCGCTTACTGGGACTATCTGTAATGTGAGTTTGGATTTTTTATGCTATTAAAATTGTTTGAATATAATCTAATACTCATCTCTGGCCTCAACATCATTGGTGGGGGTATACCCCAAAACAAAGGGGCACAAGGACAATCAGGACCTGAGGATAAGCTCATCTAGACGATCGGGGTGAAGAGGGAGTAGGAGAAGGAGAGGAAACCATTCTTCATATGTACCACTCAACCATGGCTGTGTGAGTGTTTCTAGTATTTTGATTTGACCCACAATCCCTCCCCCCCCTGTTTTTCCCCAACCACACAGCAGGTGCATTGACCGTGGTGAAGCAAACCCCTGTGCACTGCAGTGTGGTATAAAGAGGCTGGCTACAAACTCAGCAGCCTGCCTCTGGCTATTTATTTTTCATTAAATAAGATTTGTCCAGATTTGGATCGAATTGATGAGATCTGGGATTTAACTCTCAGACCTCTTAGTTTGTTGGCTAGCAACCTGTCAGCTTTATTGCCTTTATCGTAGTATCGTTGGTTAGTTCACTTCAACGCTCTCTCTACCTCTTCAAGTTGGAGTTGTTTAAGCTCGGTCTTGTTTTTTCTAATATTATATAGAGTTTTATTGGGGAATTTTTTTTTTATGTTGTTCTAATTTAATAATTTTATCTGTGATTTCTTTGTACTGTTTCAGCTTGCTTTTATCCCTGTATGAGACTATGGAAATGAAATCTCCTTTAATTGATGCTTTGTGGGTTTCCCACAACATTACGGGAGCTCAAACTGAGCCCTTACTTATTGAAAAGTAGTCGAATAGTTTATGCTTATTTGTACTCACTATTTCTGGCAAATGTAATAAAAAATCATTTAATTTCCACTTATATGGATTGTTTTGACAAAAGGGAGCGAGAGAGAGTCAATAGTGGCATGGTCTGACCAGGTTATTGGGCCTATGTTTGACTGAGAGGATGCCTGAAGAATATTTTTGATACCCAGAAAATAATCAATCCTTGAGTAGGTCTGGTGTGGTGCTGAGAAAAAGGTATATTCCCGCTGACCTTGGTGCTGTGCCCTCCAGATATCCAACAGGAAAAATCTTTTATCATGTCTCTAACGTTTTTGGCAGTTTTTTGAAATTGGGTGGAGTGGGTGGAGCCCGGGTGGGGGATTTTTCCTGTTCCGGGGTGCACACCAAGTTCCTCTCTCCCACTATTATTAGAGAATAGAGAGATTGTTGATCCAACACTTTCGTCAAAAAGGCTATTTGGTTTTCGTTGGGAGCAAATATATTAATTAGGGATACTGGGGTTCCTGATAGAGAGCCCTGAACAATTAGATATCTCCTCTCTGAGTCTGAGAACACTTTATTAGGGGTAATAGGAACGTTATTTTTAATTAGAATAGCTACACCTCTCTTTATACTCGAGAATGATGCAAAGAATGCTTGGGGGAACATGTTTTGGAATGTGTTTGGAGGTGCAGGAATATTAAAATGGGTTTCTTGAATAAACAATATATATGCTATTTTTTTTAAAATTCTTGCAATGTTAGCCTCCTTTTCCTAATTGATTTCAGCCCCTTAACATTCAGAGATACCAGTTTTATTGATGCTAGATTTGACATGGTTCTTTTTTGGATATTTGGAGAAGGGGACCTTCCACTTTCCCAAGGTGGGGGTCTTGGTTTGTCTCATAGTTTTGTAACCCTAGGTGTGTTTGTTTCTTTGGTGTGTTGTCTAGCGGAACCAAAGTGGCAGGGGAACTGGAAGGTGGTGGGCGGGTGGCGTGACAGGGGGGAGGAGAGGAGACAGAAAAAGAGAGAACTAGAGAAAGTAAGATTGGGCCCATTGATAGCCCTAGTGTGGAAGACTTGAACACCGTAGTGACAAGGTAGGTGGGCAAGGTGCCCTTGGGAGAAATCCCCGGACACCGAGCATGGGGTACATTAGAGGAGGGGGTAGAGAACCCTCCATAGTTGTATATGACATATGCAACTTTCAACAGAAATAACATTTCAACAAAGGCATAAAAAGATTTTATCCTTGCATTTTTGGCGGTTACAGAACTTTCATTATTTCCAACCTGGATGGGATCAGAAGGGTGAGAAGGGATGACAGAGAGGGGAGGGTGAGGAGAGGGGAGAGGGGAGGGGGGGAGCGGAGGGGGGAGTGGGTGGGGGAGGGGGGAAAGCGGGAGGAGGGGAGGAAGGGGTATCAATTTGTGCTTAGCAGGTGGGTCTAAATATATATATATAGCCTGTATTGCTAATGTTTTGGATGGAGTACGTCATCAGTTGAGACATCTATGTATCCACTATCTCTAGGCAGTGCTTGACAAATCACCCAAAAATCTACTCGCCTAATCAAAAAATCTACTCGCCTCCTATCCCCGCCCCTTGCCCTGCCCCTAGCCCCCTCCCTACCCCTAGCCCCCCCCCCAAAAAGAGAAATTTAATAAATTCCTAGTAAGAACAACATTCGTTTTTGACATAAGTTTATTTATTGTATTACATTTATAGTTTACTACAATTAGTCCTTGTTACGTGTGTGTGTGACTAGTTTCCTGCACCCATTAACCAGTGCCTGGATGCCCCGCTTCACAATATCTAAAGCAGCAATCCCACCTGGGATCTTACCTGATCCGCAGTTCCTCAATGTCCAGGTACCTCATTCCCGCAATGTTATAAGTTGGTGGGGAGGTGTTCTCTACCTGTCTTCTGGGTTAGGGGGGATTCTGATGTCTCCCATCTGAAGCTTGAGAGTCAGATCTGGGAGAAAGCAGTATACAGTAGGTTATTTCGGTGTAGGTATAGGGCAGTTAAGATATACAGGGTAAATAAGATATCCAGATACAGAGAGGGGAGAGAGACAGAGAGGGGAGAGAGACAGAGAGACAGAGAGGGGAAAGAGACAGAGAGGATAGAGACGAGAAACAGAGAGAGACGGGGAGAGACGGGGAGAGATGGGGAGAGATGGGGAGAGACGGGGAGAGACGGGGGAGAGATGGAGTGACTGACTGGGGGTGACTGACTGACTGGGTGGGTAGGTGACTGACTGACTGGGTGGGTAGGAGGTGACTGACTGACTGACTGACTGGGTGGGTATGAGGTGACTGACTGACTGGGTGGGTAGGAGGTGACTGACTGACTGGGTGGGTAGGAGGTGACTGACTGACTGGGTGGGTAGGAGGTGACTGACTGACTGGGTGGGTAGGAGGTGACTGACTGACTGGGTGGGTAGGAGGTGACTGACTGACTGGGTGGGTAGGAGGTGACTGACTGACTGGGTGGGTAGGAGGTGACTGACTGACTGGGTTACTGGGTGGTGAGGGGGTGACTGACTGGGTTACTAGGGGGTGACTGGGGGGGTATCTCTGGTGTCCCACACACACACACACACACACACACACACGCACACACGCACACACGCACACACGCACACACGCACACACACACACACTCCCATGCACACACACACACACACACACACACACTCCCATACACACACACACACGCACACACACACTCTCCCATAGACACTCTCCTATACACTCTCCTATACACACATACACACACACACACACTCTCGAATACACATACACTCCCATACACACACACACTCTCTCATACACACACACACTCTCCCATACACACACACTCTTTCATACACACACACTCTCCCATACACACACACTCTCTCTCTCTCTACACACATGGGGGGGGGAGGAAGAGAGGAAAGGCAGCGACCAGCACCACCACCACGCTGCCCCCAACGCCATTCTCCCGCCACGCGCGGGCAGCCACGGGGATCGGGGAGGAAACGGGGACTGGGGGGGAACACCCCCGCTACCATCTCCCACCCCGCAGGTAGACACGGGGACCTGGGGGGAAGCGGGGACCCGGGGGAAGGGGGGACCACCCCCGATACTATCTCCCACCCCACGGATTGACACGGGGACCTGGGGGGAAGCGGGGACCAGGGGGAGGGGGGAACACCCCCGCTACCATCTCCCACCCCACGGGCAGACATGGGGACCTAGGGGGAAGCGGGGACTGGGGGGGAACACCCCCACTACCATCTCACACCCCGCGGGCAGACACGGGGACCGGGGGGTGGAGCAGGGACCGGGGGTGAAGGGGGGAACTCCCACGCTACCATCTCCCACCCCACAAGCCAGTTTACAAGCTGGGGGGGGGGGGTTCACAAGGTAGCGGGGCGGCAGGATGCAATGGAGTACTAACCTCTTCAAGCAGCAGAAAGGAAGAGGATGCGCCTGCGTGGCCTGAGTCTGGATGAAAAAAAAATATTTTTCTGGTGGGTATATTTTATTATATCTCTCACACCACAAATAAATAAATTTTCTATGTCTTTAGTAATTCATTTATTTCTCTTCCTACACATTGTTGGGTACTTTAAGTACCATTGTAAGATATATAACGTGAGTAACAAGGGAGATTTATAGTAGACATTTTAAATTAACTATGTTAACTTGTAAGTGATTCACATAGTATCAAAATTCATTGTGAATTGTGTCTAGGCGTATATTTTAAGCATAATAATAGGCGTTTAGGTTCATTTTTGCTTGTAATGTTGGTCTTTAATTTTCTATTATAATATTGATACAATGTATCATTGTATCTCTTTGTTGTGTTTTTTTAACTACTATGTGATCTGCTCCTGCTATTTCACTGTTTTGCTTTGCATGTCTGCATTTTTTGATTAACATCTCGCAGATCACCTGGTGAATAGCCTACCTACCAATCCGGGACAGGTCATCATGTCAGCTGTGATGATCCCACGTTTCTACAGCTGCACCAGCCTTTATTCTAAATCAGCCAAAGCCGCACCGCTCTGATAACCGCGCCCAGACGCGCTCTGGTTTCTTATTTTTCTGAGCGGTTTCGTTATTTTAGCGCTCGCTTTTTTAGCGTTGTCTGCAATACTGCAATACCGTCTAGAAACTTCAGTGGGCGATCGCGACCTGCTGTCTTAAAAGTCTAATAGCAATTCAACCTACAGTACAAGTGAAAAAACGAGTGACGCCGCGGTCACGACTCCTCTAAACAGCCAAACGCATGTAGAAAAATAAAAAAACTTTATTGATCAAACAAGTGAACAGCCATAGTCATCCTCTGACGCGTTTCGTCCGGGTCACTTGTTTGATCAATAAAGTTTTTTTATTTTTCTACATGCGTTTGGCTGTTTAGAGGAGTCGTGACCGCGGCGTCACTCGTTTTTTCACTTATTCCTTCTACTTCCGGCTGGAGCACACAAGGACACCACTACACAGCGGACCGCTGGGCAACCTCGTAACCAGCACTTCGGCAGATCACACAAGGAGTCGTGAGTACTGACCGCTGGGTCTATACCGGGACACAGGGCGTGGGTGAGGCGTCCTGCTACCGGTTAAAGGGACTTATTTACGGGCATTTCCCTGGACGTGCCCGCGGGTATTTCCCCCGGTCCAAAGCCCCCCGCCCTGTCTTAGTCTGCACGGCTATATCTTGGTTGCCTATTGTCTTTATTACTCAAAGGATGTCCACCTCTTGCTGCCATGGACTTGCATAATTAAAACCACCACGGTTTTGGTAGCCACGGTATCCCGAGGGGTCCGTTCCCCTATCTCTTGTCAACCTACAGTACAGCCTTACATTTCTGCAAGTCTGTGTGTGCGCGCGCAGTAATTGTACACTGGCGACACACTTTATTCGAGCTCGGCTAGTCCCACGAATTCGGGTATACCCGGGTGTATTGAGGTTTGTGACTGTTTTCTGCCCGAGTGCATTGAGTTATTTTCCAGGCAGGGATTGAAGCATTTTATTCCAGCTGGCTGCAATACTGCACAGTATATATATATATACTGCATTACAATTCATGAATTTATGCCATCTGGTAGACACGCGAAGCATTGCAGCCTATTAAATCCTAATCATTATCATTTAACAGATCAGCCGCCCATCAGCCAGGCATGAACCCAGGCTGGGAAGGCAAATGCAACGGGGCTTGTCAGAGGTGAGGAGCGGCGCATTTCAGGTATCTGCCAGGTACATACCGGGTATTTGCTCGAATAAAGTGTGTCGGTGCAGTAAATTGGAAGATTTATATTTGAAGCAGAGATTAATTAACGTTCCGAGTTCATACTGTATACAGTAGTAGAGAAACAAAGTTGTATGGTGCCCTAAAACAAAAAGCAGCTAGTATAAAAATGACAAGCTTAAAGTCTTAAATGGAGTACTCCTCCAAGAAGAATGAATTAGGCTAGGATATAATAATCCCAAAAAGCATTTTAGATGTATAGCTGGAAAATGTAATCCCACAAGCACTGAGGTAAGGATGATACACACCTGCCGGTGTCCAGCATTAAAACAACATCATAGCAATAGTATGGGGTATATAAACAATAATAATCCTTGCAGCCTCTGATTGAAAGGAAAGTGGAATGAACTCACATACAGTACTGGAACTCATGAGTTGAGGAGCCGCAGTGTCCACTTGATCCAGGGGTATAGTGTGCCTCCGTTGATGAAGATCAGCAGAAAAGGGAGGAGAAAAATGGAGCACTAATTCCACTGATTGCTTTAAAAAAACACAGAGGTGCGTTCCCATAATGAAAAAGTTTATTGGATCAAAAACAACAAACAAACAGAGCACCTACGCGTTTCAGGCTTGTAGCCCTTTATCAAGGTGAATAAAAGCAGCTTACCGGAGTGTGTTTAAATACCTGATCCTCGCGCTGCTGTAACCAATCCCCCGCCACTTCCTGGATTGAAAAAAGCAACGTGGGACGTGTGACGTCAGCGCGTTGGAGCCGGTGCAATACAACAAACTTTATTAAACCATAAAAATTTAACACTCCGCAATTGCCTAAGAAAAATATACATAAACGTTAAAACAAAGTTAAAAAACAAATAAAGGAGCAGTTGGGTGAATAATTCAATGATTAAGGGCACAGATATATACCCCACATCAATGAATAAAGCATGTTCTATACCTGTTAGACGACCACAGATTGAGTTTAGTGAAAACTGTTTCCATAAATTTAGAAGAAATACATATGAATAGCGATTATCAAACATTATAACATTAAACAGTAAATAATAATAACGTGTATATAAATCAAAAACACTTAATGCGAATAATTAATAATTAATTCCATGATAAATGAATAATATAATATACATATATTCCAAATTTAAGTTAATTTCTCAGTCTGTCCAAAACCATTTAAACTACTCATGATAAAAAGAGAAATTTTCTTCATTATAAAGAAATAGAACAATGGTTTTCAGCAGAGTGAGAAAAACCAATCCCAACAACAAAATGTCAAAAGGCCATTGAAAAACGGCAGACAATAATAAAAATATATACTGCTGCGGCCAAGTTTATTCGAGCATTTGCCCGTTCTTGGCCGCAGCAGTAGCCTGGCGCGCGCCCGAGAGTGACGGGCGCGCGCCGAAGCAGCGGAAGAGCGCCCTCCGATCGGGGCGCTCTCCCTACCGCTGCCGGGTCCGCCAGGTCCCCCGGAACCCCCTGCCGCTGTCCCGCGATCGCGGGACACCAGGGCTCCCTCGGGGAGCCCCTGGACGCGCGTGCAGGGGGCGCACGCTCCCGAAGACGCGTGACCGCGCGTCTATGACGCGCGGCACGCCGAGGGGCGGCCACTAGCAAGCCGGGAAATCTCCCGGATTGCGGATCTGGCCGCAGTGTGATTAAGTGTGTCGGTAGTGTATTAATAAATTTTAATCATACTGTATATAGCATCTATTTTATTTTTATACTTATATTCATATCAAAAATAAAGGAATGTTCAGAACTCCAGAAACAGAAAAATTACACATCCCACTTGGTAAGGAAGAGAAAGGTAATACTTATTTATTTATTTAGAGCAGGAGAGGCCCTAGGTCCCAATCTGAGTTGAGGCCATTTGGGATACGAGTCTGTAAGGTAAAAATCCAGAAGAGCTCTCTCCTGTCCAAAATACCATTTCTATTCCCACCTCTAATGGGACAGGGTATATGCTCTATACCAATGTATGAAAAATTGTTTACATTACCCATATTGCAATTAGTGAAGTGTAGGGAAACAGGATGATTAACATCTTTTTTAATGATTAGGCGTAAGTGCTCGAGTAGCGAACTTTCAAGGCCCTGATTGTTCGGCCTACGTATTGATTTCCACATCTGCATTTTAGTAGATAGATTACAAATGTGGTACTACAATTTATAAAAGAGGTTATTTTATAACTATTCCCTGTACTCGTGGAAGAAAATTCAGATGATGTTTGCATATGTTTGCAAGATTTGCACTTGAGACACTTAAAACACCCCTTAGGTAAGTTGTTAACAAATCTTTTTGTAGTAAATAAACTTGGGGAAACATAATTTTAAATCGTTTTTGCCTTTTTGAACACGAATTTGGGACCTTCATTAAAGACATGTTGCAAAATAGGATCGGCAGCTAATACACCCCAATGTTTTCTCACAATATTTTTATTTGATTTGCTTGTTTGTTGTATTGCGTGATAAACAATGGGGATTGTAAAAGAGAGTTTTGTCCCCTTTTCTTTTGTAATAGTCTTGATCTGTCCATATCATCAACCTCCTAAAAGGTTTTATTTAATTCCGAACGTGAGTATCCCCTGGCTTCAAAACGGTTCAAGAGGTCCATTGACTGGTTCAGAAAGTCCTCAGAGTTAGTACATATTCTTTTCAATCTAATCAATTGACCTTTTGGTATTCCCTTAAGTAGGGACTTGGGGTGGCAGCTGTCAGCACGCAAAAAAGTGTTACTGTTGCGGCCCCTTTTATTCTAAAACATCACTGCATTTTTCCGGGATTTTTTTCGAATGCTACGCACTTCACCGGGTGCATGCCACAATTATGCCGCATTCATGTTGCGTTCTCAGCCGCGGGTCATGCGTTTATTGAGAATGGTTCGGATTTAATAGGTTGCAATTCTTCGAGTGTCCGCCAGATGGCAGATATTCATGAATTGTAATGCGCATGCGCTACAGTAATGTGTCGACTTGCAGGTGTTTTGTTTAAAAAAGATACAACAGTGGGCTATTGTAAATTGGCCTTGGGACTGAAGGAAGAGGTTACAATAATGTATCAATTTAGGCTTTTCATATTAAAGAAAGACAAAGACCAGTTTCTGTTATTCTCCAGAGACCCGCCGCCATGAGTGTTCAAGTGCAGCCCGTGTTCCAAAAACCCGACAGAACGTACGCGTATTTAATATGGGCCGCGATTAATGCAACAGATGATAAGATGGTAACAGTTGTTAAAATTTATCAGTATTTTATTGAAAACTATGACTTTTACAAATTTTCGACAGCTCCTCATGTGTGGAAGCGTGCAATAAGGAAAAGGTTATGCAGCGATCCATGTTTTTATCGTATTGATCCCGAATTATTGGAGGTTATTGGTGTGTATCACCGGGTTTTTCCTGTATCTATGATTATGCAGACGGCAAAAGGCAAAAGGTTGTGTTAAAACCAACTAAGAAACGACAGTCGCTGGCAAGCAATGCGCCAGCACCAGCTTCCAATAACGGTCCCACCGTCAGTGACAACCCTTGCTGTCTGTCCACGCACGGACACCTGCAGCCTGAGCCGGATTTCGCGTGCAGTTTGGAGCAAGCTTGCATGTACCTAAGCGATTTCCAGCCTCATCAGCTGACTACAGGTGTAGTAGTCCCGCTGCCAACTGTAAATGTGTATGATCAAGAATACTGGACTGGCAGTGGCCCGGTGCCGGCGCCAGCTGAATGGGAAATTCTATGGTGAGTAATGTTGCCGTATTTTATTCTGTTTTTTTTTTATTTTGAAAATATCAATATCAGTGCGATTCAAAAGTCAAGCGATTCTCCTGTAAGCAATATCATTGGCTGAGCGGCTTCTACAGTACTGCAGATACTGAACAACTGGTTGAACGCTAGGCGGATGCGCATTGGAACCTTCTTGAAACGCATATACGTGTCATCACATTGACGGTAGGCGCATGCGCATTTGAACAGGAGACGCCCCGGGGAAAATTATTGGTGGGACTGACTAGGAACTTCTTTAGGGGACTGAACATTACAGTAAAACTTTTCTTTTTGTTTTTCCTCAGAAAAGAAAACGGCAAATGGAGGGATTTCGATGGATAATATCGCTTTGTGTAACAATGCCTGCACATTGCTGAATCGGATTTAAAAAAACACGTACCGGAGTCTACAGTTTAGTTGCCGTTGTTATTGATTAGGATAGAATACCTGAAACAGTATGCTGATGTTTTCATTCCCTATACAATACTTTTTTATACTGTATATACTGTATAATAAACCCGAAAAAATAAAAAATATGCATTTATTCTACATGTATTCCAGTACATACAGTATGTGTCTTCTATACCAGTACATACAGTACAGTACAGTATGTGTCTTATATTTTTTTAATACTCTTGTGATGTACAGTACTGAGCAAGCCTACAGTATACAGTACAGTATGCCTGGACAGTACATTCTAGAAACACTGTATTTTGTTACAGTATCAAAGGAGACAATGGAACAATTTAAAACAAATCAACATGTTCTTTTATTGGTGGAGTAAGTACAAAAACATTTATTTACAAATACTGTACAATGTAAAAACATTTTAAGTGCACAGCAATTCAAAACATCAACAGGTGTATGGTATACTGCTAGTGAAAACATTTATGTACAGAAAGTCAAAACATTTACAGTCAGTCAGTATGGTTTACAGTCACACGTTGTTAAAAAAAAAATCTTTATTCATAAAATATACAAAACACAACATCTCCTTTATTAAAGAACAGCAAGAACATTTACAGTAAGATGGTGTGCAGAACAGTCAGTCAGGCCTGCACCACTACAGTCCTCGAGGGCCGCAACAGGCCCGTTTTCAGGACAACCTTGAAAACCGGGCCTGATTGTGGCCCTTGGGTACTGGAATTGTGCAGGTCTTGAGTACAGTAAATACAAACATTTATTTATTAATACAAGTTAAAACACACAACATCTCCTTTATTTAAGTACAGCAGGTCAAAACATGTACAGTACAGTTCAGCACAACAGTATGGTCTTACCTGTTTTTAAAAAAAATTCTTTATTCATAAAATATACAAAACGCAACATCTCCTTAATTAAAGAACGCCAAGTGAAAACATTTACAGTGAGATGGTGTGAAGAAAAGTCAGTCAGGCCTGCACAACTACAGTCCTCGAGGGCCGCAAACAGGCCCAGTTTTCAGGACAACCTTGAAAACCGGGCCTGTTTGCGGCCCGCGGGGACTGGAACAAAACATTTACAAAACATTTACAAAACATTTACAAAACATTTACAACAGTTGAACACCCACGCAAATGCGTACCCAACCAGATTGTCCTTCCATGGCCGATGCCTTGCATGGCGCAATATGCCATTAATGCAGTCTCAAACGCCTTTCATTACAGGATCTGTAATTGAAAAAAAGCGCCGCAATTCCTCCAGAATGATCTTTCTTAAATTGTCAGGAAGTGCCTTTTTTTCGCGATTTCCTTCGTAGTTCACTTTGAAGGCCCACTCGCAGTACATCAAGTAGGATACGTGGTGCTTAAAAATGAACAAGGCATACTTGTGGGGTACACCAGCACTCATCACCCTATACTTCTCCCTGAGTGCCGGTGGCATATCGCGCAGGATGATGTCGGGCACCGTATCGATGCGAGCGAAAGTAGGTGTTCTTCTATGAGCGGGTGTGCTTGTGGCGGCGGGCGAGGGTAGGTTGTCTGGGAGGAAGCTTTCCTCCTGTCTTGGTCGCCGTGTTGTCTCCTGGCGTGTTCTTGACGGGGTTGTCATGTTATCCTCTTCCTCAACGGCATACATGTACACAAAATCTTCTGGTGGAGGGAGTGCGCTTGGTGATGGAAGGTGGTCGAAGGTCCCATTCATCACATCCATGCCACCCTCCTGCTCCGGCGTCAGGGATACAGGGACATGAACACCAAGCAAATTATGTATCCCCGCTATGTCAGTCTCTATCTTTTCCATCCGTTGATCCATCTTCTCCATCCGTTGATCCATCTTCTGCATCCGTTGATCCATATTTAACATCCGTTGCTCCATATTTAGCATGGTCTCCAGAAGCAGATCTATCTTTGCCAGCACAATAGAGTTCTAGGGGATATCCACACTTATCCCATTCAGCATCCGGTCTAATGAGCTGCTTCTTGTGCATGATGTTCTGTGGACATCTGGGTGGATGGGTGCTACGGAGGATGAGATGGGGGTTCCATGGAGAGAAGCGGCAGCGTCGTCGAAGAAGGGTGGAGGAGGTGACCTGTGGATATCCGGGAGAGGAGAAGCGGCAGCGTCGTCGAAGAGGGATGGAGAAAGTGACCTCTGGATTTCCGGGCGAGAAGCGTCAGAGTCGTCTAAGCGCAAAGGAGAAAGTGACCCGTGGATTTCAGAGGCACCAGTGGCAGGGTCGTCGAAGAGCACTGGCGAAGATGGCCTGTGGGTTTCTGGGAGGGCGGCGGCAGCATCGAGGACGAGTAGTGGAGAAGACGGGCTGAAGATTTCTGGGAGAGCGGCGGCAGAATCGTCGAAGCATATCTGAGGAAGTGGTCTGCGGATTCGATGGGTTGGCTGCCATTTGTTTTGCGTTGAGTGCACATCACCGTATTTCTTCTTGACATAATAAGACTGACGTCTATTAAAACCATTAGCCTTTGGAGTCAGCAGAATGTTTTCTTTATTGGCCTTAGCCTGTCGCTTTGGCCTTGGCGTGGAAACGGCTGCCTCCTTTCGCTTTTTCTGTGTGATAGGCACGGCAGAGGTGAGTGGCTTCCTGCGTCCGTAGAATCGGGGTTGATCCATAGAAGCAGATGGCACAATGCAGTATCTGGACAAGGGCAAGGTCAGATAAAGATCATCGAGTAGTGGGCTATGCAAAGTGTGTAACCTTTTAATTGAAGGCCACAAGGTACAGGTGTTGAAATTGGGCGTACTCTAATGCGAGTCATTACCGTATAAATACACCATCCATTTTGTGGATTCACTGCACATTGAATACATATTGACTAAACATTGAATATACATTCTTGTGTTTGTATTTCTTTCTACTCGCAACAATGCTTGTGAAAAAGATTTCAAAGGAGCTCAGCATGCGAATTAAGGAGATATACACGAGCGGACACCGACTTGCTGCTATCCAACGCTGGTTAGCTACTTCTGGCATCGTTGTGCCAGCAACCACCGTGAGCTATCTTGCACACGGAAAAAACAGAGAACACAATAGGACAGCAACAGTAACTAACATGTAAGTATATTTATATAACTAAATTTGTTTATTTTTTTATAAAATATTGTAATGTAGATCTATTAGTGTACTGTAATAGTGTACTGTAGATCTACTGTATCTAATTTTGTAGTTATTTCGGTATATTTATATAACAACAGTATATGTATATTTTTTATATTGCTGCATATTAATAGAACAATATATTGTGTACTGTAGATCTACTGTATCTAATTTTATAGTTATTTCGGTATATTTATATAGCAACAGTATATACTGTATATTGTTTATATTGCTGCATATTAATAGAACAATGTATTGTGTACTGTAGATCTACTGTATCTAATTTTATAGTTATTTCGGTATATTTATATAGCAACAGTGTATACTGTATATTGTTTATATTGCTGCATATTAATAGAACAATGTATTGTGTACTGTAGATCTACTGTATCTAATTTTATAATTATTTCGGTATATTTATACAGTATAGCAACGGTATATGTATATCTTTTATATTGCTGCATATTAATAGAACAATATATTGTGTACTGTAGATCTACTGTATCTAATATTTTAGTTATTTCGGTCTATTTATATTACAACAGTATATATATTTTTTATATTGCTGCATATTTATAGAACAATATCTCATTGTATACTATTTTTACACCAAAAGATGTGCTGTGCTTGTGGCCTACTGCACTGTAACTTATCGGATTGTTTTTCTGTACATTGTCGGGAGACAACACTACTGGTCGACAAAATAAGTGAGGAGAATGATGACCAGCATAAAGAAGACCAGCATAAAGAAGATGAGACGCAGAATTGGATGGAAATATGGACATGTGAGGTTAGAATTGGACAATAAAGGAGGTAAAAGTGTTGTTTAAGAAACTGTACTGTACCTCTAAAATTATTTATTCCTTGTCATTACAGAGCGTACCCCATGATAAGGGACGTTAACAAAATCAAGAGAGTGGTCCAGGCCCAGGCATGGATCGACAGTGGAGAAACGTTCCAGGATTGCATCTTCACTGACTAGTCTACTGTTTTGCTGGAGAGATTTGCCACCTTTGCATTCCACAAAAAAGGTCGCATATCTATGAAGCCGCGTCCAAAACACCTAGTGAAGATGCATGTGTGGGGTGCCATCTCTAGGCATGGACCAGGATGCATTGTCATCTTTGAAGGTAAAATATATCAAATATAATGTAGCCTTATGCACTGTACTGTACTAGTGTAGCTTTATGCACTGTACTGTACTAGTGTGCAGTTTTTTGAGCACTTTTCTTTTCTTGTTATAGGAATCATGAATAAAGCTTTCTTCCAAGACAAAATTGTGCCTGAGATTGTGGAATACATCACACGCGAGTTCCCGGATGGTCACCTTTTCTATCAGATCAACGATCCGAAGCACACCGCGTCAACAGCGCATATCCTTGAGCGCGGTATCAACTGGGTGAAGATGCCAGTGGAGTAAGTGTGGTAACCGTGTCTCATTTTTCCCCACTGTTTTTACTGTGTACTGTATCTCCTAAACTAATTGTCCTTTTTTCCAATGACAGATCGCCAGACTTCAATCCGATCGAAATGGTGTGGCATCAGCTGAAGGACCATATCCGAAAAGTCGTGAAACCCTCCAAAAAGGATTTTTTGGCGAAAGGCATACTGAGCTTTTGGAACGATATACTCACCGAGGAACGCTGCAATAAATATATTGATCATATTGCGACTGTGTTGCCCATTGTGATCGCGCGTAAGGGGGAAGCATCAGGAAGGTAGTATGGTATACTGAAGTACTGTACTGTAGTATTTTAAGTACAGTATGATACAGGTAAATATGGCACAGATTTTTTCTTTCCTTGTAGTCAGAGTATACAGTAGTTCCAGTATGGACTTGTTTGACAGTGCTAACAGCGTACTGTAGTCCAATATGGAGTAGATACTGTATACAGTAACAATGCCATAATACAGTATGCACCTAACTGCTCAATTTATTTATTTCCAGAGAGACCAGCACCAGCCATCTGGTTCCAAACTATTTAACAGTAGTCACAGTATACAGTAGTTCCAGTATAGACTAGTTTAACAGTACTACACAGCACACAATGCCATAATACAGTACGCACATAACTGCTCTAATTTTTTGTTTTCTTGTCTTTTCAAGAAAAAAGAATGGACTGGGAGAGAGGGGGGTGTCGTGTACAGTCTGAACTGTTTGTACAGTCAAGTGTACAGTATCTAAACAGCAGTAATGATGTACACAAAACCTCTCCTCTCTCAATGAACTACTGTACTGTACACAGAATGAGGAAGAAGATAAAGACGGAAAAAATTATATTACTATATATATATCATAAATTATATATTATTAAATAATATTATTATCAATGTGCATTATTCATGTTTATCCACCGGCCCTCAATTTCCATCTGCCAGTAGAACTTATTAAAGACTGCATTATGTATTATTCATGATTATTTTTATATTTGTATTTTTTGGTTCCTGATAAAATAAAATAAATATTTATTTACATTCCTGCTAATCATAATCATAATCATTGACAACAACCCCCCCCCCCCACACACACACACCTACATTACACCAAAGAAAAAGAATGAATGACAAAACAACATGAATCAGTTAATGGTTTTTTTAACTCTCAATTCTCACAATGCTGTGCAAATCAGATTTACATATTAAATTCGAGAAGGAATTTTTCCAAAGTGTTACTGCAAACAAAGCCTCAAAGGGTTGGAGGGGGGGGGGTGTTGGGTGAGTCATGCGCAGTAATCAGCTAGCTCCCATCTGAAAGAGGATTACACGCAGGTGCAGTGAGCTGACGCTTGGCTAGGGACAGATTAAAAACACAATGGCAAGCTTCAGAAAATAAATGACTCTGTGCAGGTGTCTGTCGATAAGAGTTTCAAATCCTTGAGCAAGCCTTGTGTGTGGAAGGGGCTGCATGAAGGATTAGCTGTGCAGCAGTTCAAAGAAATGACATAATTTCAAAAGGCAGTTTATCATAATAATATGATCCCTACACCCCCAAATACAGTACGTAAAAAGCACACATATCAACCATGTGCCGTCAAACGCACAGGGTCGCAGTCAAAAGCTACAGCACAGATTGAATATCGTAATAGATAGGATTGGTCAAAAGATGACCAACAGAAAGAGATCCCATAGGTTTGCACTCAACTGATATATACCTCTGAGTGTAGATTATATATATATATATATATATATATATATATATATATTAAACCATATGGGTACCAGGAGGTTAAAATAAAAAACAAAAAATTATTTATTAAATACTAATGGGTACACATCTAATCAAAAATAATTAACTAATTTAAAAGTAATTTAAAATTAATCTAAAATCTCTAAAGAAAGTGATAACGGAGTAGGTCGGCAAACACAGTGGGGTGTATGGGTGTATAGCATTAGGGGTATATGCAGTACAATCACGGAGGTCCCATATGTAAGTGACACTGCCTATAGACTATATAATATAGGTCTGTATAGTGTAAGTCGGCGGTGTGCTAGCTAAATTAGCCTATGTGCACACAAGCCTCTGTATCACAGGGACTATCGGATTGGCGTCACTGGACAACTAGCAGCTAAATATCCCTCGTTTATATACTCCTCATAGTGGAGGGATAGTACTCTAATGAGTATGCTGTGTGTAAACAGTGCGCCGTATATCGCCCATATCTGAGATGTAGCTCTTAGATCACCGGGGATGCCTCATGCTCCGTCTCACGCTCCATGAAAAGAACCGGCTGACGTCATCAGTCTGTGCGTCGCCTAACACCCGACGATCGTTTCACGCCTCTTGGCGCTTCTTCTAGGGGGGAGGAGTGTAACGTATCTCCTCTATAGTATGTATTTATACACAGGTGTATTTATACATAGGTCAGCCGGTTCTTTTTTTGTGGAGTGTGAGACGGAGCATGAGGCATCCCCGGTGATCTAAGAGCTACAACTCGGATATGTATATGTATATGTATATATATAAGTGTCACTTACATATGGGACCTCCGTGATTGTACTGCATATACCCCTAATGCTATACACCCATACACCCCACTGTGTTTGCCGACCTACTCCGTTATCACTTTCTTTAGAGATTTTAGATTACTTAATTATTAGTTAATTATTTTTGATTACCCATTAGTATTTAATAAATAATTTTTTGTTTTGTATTTTAACCTCCTGGTACCCATATGGTTTAATATATATATATATAATCTACACTCAGAGGTATATATCAGTTGAGTGCAAACCTATGGGATCTCTTTCTGTTGGTCATCTTTTGACCAATCCTATCTACTTGTTAATAATCCCGTGCACCAGTTTTTACCCTAGCATTTGATTATTAAGGTGAGCAGTGTTTATACAATCTTTATCCTGAATATCGTAATATCAAGATGGTTTTTGCAGGCTTGTCGAAAAAATAAAAAAATAAAAATTAGAACATTTTTTTTTTTTGGTCACTCACTCAAGCAAGCAGTGGTGGGCGAAGTTACAGGCGCATGCGCAGTAATCACCTGCTGTCAAGCAGGAATGTGATTGAAACCAGAAAGATACACGTTCAAAGGAATGGTGTGGGAGAGATGTACTGCATTGTAGAGAAGATAGAAGTTGAAATACCCTGCAGTGCAGTAAATTATCCTGAGCGAGGGGAGAGCGCTGTATATGCCAAAATGTGACACTGTTACAGTACTGTACACGCCTACGCGTTTCAACAATTTTCAAATGAGACATACTGTACAGTACAGCACTGCAAATGCATTTATACTGTAAATATGCAAATTTACAATTACTGCGCGCGCGCACACAGACTGTGTACTGACGTAGGTTGAACCGCGAAGGTATTAGACTTTCAAGACAACAGCTCGCAAATGCCCCCCTGAGTTTTTACACGGCATTGCAGTATTGCAGACAGCGAGAATAAAATGCTAATATCACGAGCGCTAAAATAATGCAATTCACTCCGGACCAAAAAAAAAAACGCATCTGACCGAGATTATCAGAGAGCCGCGGATAAAGCCGATTTAGGTTAAAGGCGGCCGCCACTGTATGTGAATTAACCTTTCGGTAAACACCCGTACTGATATTCATAGCCATATCAATAAATAAATACAAATCTAAATAATATATGGTGAAAATCATAATGATAAGTGAAGTGCAAATTTAAATCGTTATTATTAAGATACTCAGTGAATAAAAAAGTGTGTATATCCCCGTTCCAAATGAAAATGAGGTCGTCAATATATCTTTTATAGAAGGTGATAAAGTGTCTAAAAGGGTTATTATCTCCAAACACGTGGACCGACTCCCACCAACATAAAAAAAGGTTTGCGTAGAAGAGGGCAAAACTTGTACCCATAGCGGTACCACGTGTTTGGAGATAAAAAACATCATCAAACATAAAATAATTGTGCATTAACAAAAAGTGTATAGCATTCAAAATAAATGTGCTCTGTGCAACACATTTGAGTCAATATATAACACTTATATCAGCTCTGGCCTCCCACCTAGCAGGTAGTACAGTGTAGTGTGAAAACCGTAGTGCACACTTCAATATACGCTTAGATCCTTGTTAAATGAACATATATGTTGGAGCGTTAATATCACTCAGAGTGTAAACATCTGTTGTAGTTAGCCTCATATAGTATCACACAGATGATGAAACATTGTAGCTCCTGTGCAATTTAAACCTCATGTAAGCACATATTTCAGTCTCAGAGCTATATAGCTGGACAGAATGACAGACTCAATATGTCTGACAAAATGTCTCTTAGTTAGTCAATATAGTAAATATATCCAGATAAAAGCTTTTGGCTGCTGCATAAACTTGGTAGTTAACAGAGAATATATCAAGAGACAGGTGGTGCCCAATGCTACATCCCATTGACAAAACATATATGATAAAAAGTATAAAGTAAAATACTTCAATAATAATAATAATATTAAATACTTGGTTGTTTGGTTAACCCTTTGCCCAAAGCGTCATAAGCCTGCATACCAACGTCAAGGTATAACCAAATTAATGCAGGTCCTACACTACGCAACACTGTGAACCCTTCCTTTTACCTCTGTAAGAGGGGAAGAACCATTATAGGTCTTGTTCCTGCAGAAAATGAAATGATCTCCCAAGTTAAAAAGGTGAAGGAGGAGGAGTGAGCTCTGGGGGGAGGTGCCACAGCCTCCAATTGACTGCTACCAGTCAGACATATTCCCAGCTAGCTCAAACTCCCACACCCAAAGGGTTAACTAAATAACCAAGTATTTAATATTATTATTATTATTGAAGTATTTTACTTTATACTTTTTATAATATATGTTTTGTCAATGGGATGTAGCATTGGGCACCCCCTGTCACTTGTTGTATGCAATTGCCATGCTCAGTAGCTCTCTGGTTGACATAAATATATATTCATCATGTGGTGGGTGTGGGAGTTTGAGCCGCGGAGACCACCTGAGGGCCATGGTGCCTGGCGGGACCCACCAACAGGCCTCCAGAACCTGTATGAAACAAGTTGCTGGTACCCTGTAGATCTGTCAGGTGACCCGTCAGGCCCACCGGGGACTCGCGTGGGGCTGGGGTATGAACCCTGTATGTAAAATTATAAATCATGTATTTATGGGGGGGCACAGGGGGTGGGTTATGTATTTAATAAATAGAATGATGTTTATTGTGGGGCTGTGTGTTGTTTTTATTGTGGGTACTGGGGGTGGGGGTAGGGGGTATTGGCCCCAAGGGTATGTGGGTAGGCCTCCCTTGTGGGTAGTGGGTGAGGGTGGTTAGGCCTCACGGGGGGAGGGGGTTTGTGGGGGAGGGTATGTAGGCCTCCTGAGTGGTGGGTGAGGGTGGGTTAACCCCTCAATGCCTGTAGCGGTTAATAACCGCTATGGTGATTAAGGGGTTACGGGACAATACATTGGCTATTGTGATTGTTGTGCATGCAGCACCAGAGGGGCATGGGCAGGATGAAGATGAGGATGAAAAATGGCCTTCATCGTGGGTGCCTGTAAAAGGTAAGTGTAATATATTTTTACTGTATTTATTGAATGTTATATGTATTTAAAATGGGCAAATGCATTATTATCCATACGTGCATAATAGTAATTTTGCCCATTACTGTATAGTATGTGTTGGGGGGGTGTATTTAGTTATTATTATTGTTTATTATTTTTGAGGTGCAACATTGGTACCGCAGGTCCGCGGGTACCCCGGGACTCCCGCGGGGACCCCCACAGGCGCGGGGACCCCCGGACTCCCGCAGGGACCCCCGGGCTCCCTCGGGGACCCCCGCGGGGTCAGCCGGGGACACCCGCCGGCCTGCTGTATGGGTTTTGCGCATGCAAAAATGAAAAGCAATAATTTTTTCTAAGTCCAGATTTCTTTGCATCTACTCTGACCTGACGTGTTCTGATCAACGCAACTTTCGCGTTTGCTAAGGTTGCGTTGCTTAGTGCATCCCGCTTAAGGGCAGAATTTAACGCAAACAGGGTTGCGAACGAGCAAAGTTGGACTTAGAAAAAATTCCTGAAAAAAGTAATTTTTAGAGCGAATTTTAGTGCCTGTTTGCATTGCTTAGTGCATCGGGTTGAGCGCAAAAGCACGTTCTAAGAGCACTTTGCGCTCTAAAAGTGACTTAACGGAGCTTAGTGCATAGCCCCCACAGTGTATAAAAGGTGACTCAAATTGCATGCCCTACCACACTCTGATCTGTTTCTGAACTTGCTCTTGTCCAGATACTGCATTGTGCTTTATACCATCTGCATCCATGGATCGACCCCGATTCAACGGATGCAGGAACCCACTCTCTGCCTTGCCTGCTGTTCCAAAAAAGCGAAAGGCGCGAACCTTTTCCGAGCCAAACTCAAAGGCCAATGCTAATAAAGAAAACCTTCTGAACACTCCAAAGGCTAAGAAGCCTGGGCTTTATTATGTCAAGAATAAATTCGCTGATGTAGCAAAAACGCAATACAAATGGATGCCACCCATCCACGACGACGCTGCTCTCCCGGGAACCTCCAGGCCACCTTCTCCTGCACTCCATGCTGCCACTTCTCTCCAGGGAACCCCCAGGAAACCTTCTCCTGCACTCCACGCTGCCGCTGCTCTCCAGGAAACCCCCATGACACCTTCTCCTGCACTCCACGCTGCTGCTGCTCTCCCGGGAACCCCCAGGACACCTTCTCCTGCACTCCACGCTGCCGCTGCTCCCCCCGGAACCTCCAGGCCTCCTTCTCCTGCACTCCACACTGCCGCTGCTCTCCAGGAAACCCCTAGGACACCTTCTCTTGCACCCATTGATTAAGGTGCTCTCCAGGAAACCCCTATCTCATCCGCTCCAGCACACATCCACACAGATGTCCACAGCACTCCTAGCACAAGATCCAGCTCGTTATCCCGCATGCTGAATGGGTTCAGTGCTGATATCCCTGAGAACTCTATGGTGGTAAAGATCGATCTTCTTTTAGAGACCATGCTAAATATGGATAGGCGGATGGAGAAGATGGATACGTGCATGGAGAAGAAAGAGAGTGACATAGCGGGGATACATAGTTTGCGTGGAGTTCCTGCACCTGTATGTTGGACGCAGGAGGGTGGAATGGATGTGACCTTCACCCTTCCATCACCAAGCGCACCCCCTCCACCAGAAGACTATGTGTACATGTATGCCATTGACAAGGATGACATTACAACCCCGTCAAGACCACGCCAGGAGATGACAGCACAGATAAGGCGACCAAGACAGGAGGAGGAAAGTATCATCCCAGACCACCTACACTCGCCCGCTGCCTCAAGCACACCCACTCCCAGAACCACACCCGCTTCCAGAAGCTCACCCACACACGCTTGCATTGAGACGGTGCCTGACATCATCTTGCGCGATCTGACCCAGCAAGTCAGAGAGAAGTATAGGCTTGCAAGTGGTGGTATAGTCCAGAATTTTGCCATGTACATCTTCAAACACCACGTGAGTTATGAGTTGTACTGTGGGTGGACCCGCACCGTCAATTACGATGGGAGTCGCATCAAAAGGGCTCTTCCTGAAAAATTAAGAATGACTATTGTGGAAGAATTGCGGCGCTATTTTACCATTACAGATCATTTAATGAGAATCGAGAGATACTCCATAAATGGAATTTTGCGGCATAAAAGGGCTCGTTAATGGACTTACAGACTGGTGGGGATCGAATTCACTGCGTGATTGTTCGTCTGTTCAAAAGTTATAAATGTTTTTACTTACAGTACTCCATAAATGTTTTGACTTAAAAAATATGTTGATTCTTTTAAATTGTATTTATAAATAAATGTTTTAACTTACTCCATAAATGTTTTTAGACTTACTCCACCAATAAAAAAAATGTTGATTCTTTGAAATTGTTTAATTGTGTCTCCTTTTATAACAATATACAGTGTTTCTAGAACATACAGTACTGTACAGTAAGTAATGGTTGGTTAATTACTGTAGTAAACACAAGAATTTTGCGTTTCAACAAGGTTCCATGAGGCATACTGTACAGTACTGTATTGTATACTGTGGGCATGCGCATTACTGTAAATCAAAACAGTATTAAAACAATACATACTGTACAGGTATAGAATACACATAATCTATACTGTAGAATAAATACATACTTTTTTGGTGGGGGTTTATTATACAGTATGTAAAAAACGTATGGTATACTGTATAAAAACAACAACATACTGTTTCAGGTTTTCTATAAAGCTCACAGTTATTCTATCCTAATCAATAAAAATGGCACTGCCACTAAATTGTTGCCTCCAGTACTTGGATTTTTAAATCAGATTCATCAATATCAGCGATATTATCCATTGAAATCCCTCCATTCGCCTTTCTCCGCCTGATGACAAAGTTTCTTTTCTGAGTTAAAATAAAAAATACAACACATATGAATATTATTTAAATTGTTTCATTGTGCAACCTTTTCTAAAAATGTCAGTGTTTTCTAATTTTCCCGGGGGCGTCTCTTGTTCACATACACGCATGCGCCTAAGTGTGATGACACGCATATGCGTTTCAACAAGGTTCCAATGAGACATACAGTAGGCGCATGCGCCTAGCTATCCACCAATTGTTCAGTATCTACTGTAGAAGCTGCTCAGCCAATAAAATATTGCTGGACTAGATTTTCGCGAATTGTGACTAAAATAATAGAACTAAATAACCATAAGCAAAGCGATTGATTACAGGAGAATCGCTTGATTGTGCTTTGATATTGATATTTAAAAAAAAGAATATAATACGGCAGCTGTACTCACCATAGACTTTGCCATTCGTTTGGCGCCGAGCAACTGCCACCAGTCCCGTATTCTTGATTATACACGTAGTTGACAGGTGACAGCAGCCCTGTAGTTGACAGCTGATGAAGCTGGAAATATTTTTGGTACATGCAAGCTTGCTGGTATCTGTATGTGAAATCCTGCTCAGGCTGGACAGAGAGCAAGCGGACAGATAGCAAAGGTTGCCAGTCACCAGGTTTTCACTGACAGTCTGACCGTTATTGGAAGCCGGTGCTGATGCTGGCGCTGTTCCATTGCTGGAATGAGACAGACGATTCTTAGTTGGTTTTACCATGACCTTTCCCCTTTTGAAGTCTCCATGATCAGAGACACTGGAAAAATCTGGCGCTACACACCAATACACTACCGACACACTTTATCACACTGCGGCCAGATCCGCAAGCCGGGAGATTTCCCGGCTTGCTAGTGGCAGCCCCTCGGCGTGCCGCGCGTCACCGATGCGCGGTCACGCGTCATCGGGTGCCCTGGTGTCCCGCGATGTGGGGGACGGCGGCAGGGGGTTCCGGGGGACCCGGCGGACCCGGCAGCGGGAGGGAGAGCGCCCCGATCGGAGGGCGCTCTTCCGCTGCTTCGGCGCGCGCCCGGCACCCTCCGGCACGCGCCAGGTTACTGCTGCGGCCGAGAACGGGCAAATGCTCGAATAAACTCGGCCGCAGCAGTACCCTCCCCTAACTCCGGGTGCAGGATCAATACGAAAAAAAATGGATCGATACATAACTTTTTCCTTATTGCACGCTTCCACACACGAACATCTGGTGAAAATTTGTAAAAGTCATAATTTTCGATAAAATATTGATAAATTTGACCAACTGTGGCCATCTTATCATCTGCTGCATTAATTGCGGACCATATTAAATAAGCGTACGTTATGTCGGGCTTTTTTAACACGTACTGCAGCGGTGTACTCATCTCAGAACTCTCTGAACAATACTGTAGAACACCAGACACTGTGCATTGAGTTTTTAATATGAAACGCCTAAATTGATACAGTATTGTAACTTCTTCAGTACCTAGGTCAATTCACAATGGTCCACTGTGTTATTTTTTAAACACCTGCAAGTCGACACATTACTGAAGCACATGTACAGTACTTTACACATTTGAATTCATTACAATTCATGAATATCTGCCACCTGGCTGGTACGCGAAGAATTGCACCCAATTAAATCCGAACCATTATCATTAAACAGATCAACCGCGGGTGACGGCCGACATGAATGCGGCATGAATACGGCATGAATGTGGCATGAAGCGCATGGAATTCTTAAAATGCAACCAAAAAATAACCAAGAAGTATTAAAATAAAAGCTGCCGCGGCTGTAGTTCATTTTTAACTGTCCTGACATCATGTATGAAGTGGGGTATATATGTATCCACCTGCCACCTGCCACCTCCTCTTTAAGCCCTTAAAGAAGCCGGAAAGCAAAACGTATGTCGGGGCTTTCTGTCTGTCCGTGTACTCCCTGAGTTACCCCCTCATCATTCACGGATGCCCACCATTACATTTTGGCAATACACAAGGCTCTGCACGCATGTGTTTGTCTCAGCAATTACAGTTTAAGCTTCTTCAGTTCCAGGATGCCTGCTGTAGATAAGTATCCAACATATCTTGATTTAATTAAAGATTTTTGCATGTTATCTGGGACTTTCTTATCAGACATATCTATGTGTTATGGAGGGACTATCTGAACTTTTTAACCTTTAGCCATGTTTACATGCTATTTTGGCTGTTTTTTTGCGACTTCAGCTTAATTTACGTATTTCTTCATGAGTGCAGTTATTACTCCTTGGTAGAATTTTTTTTCTGTGGTTGATATCTCTTTATGTCTCATTTATACTGTGGGTGTTGTCTTATTCCATCATCAACTTTGTTAGACTGCACGCCTCATTTCCTTTGGTTATGATATATTAGGGAATTAACATCTGTAGTTACCTTTTTCAGTTATAGGGCTCACTTGATGTATTATATTAAACTCAGAGATTTTTGTGGTGTGTGGGTACTTGAAACTGTTTTAAATTTTGTGTGATGTTGTTACAATAAAATGTATTATTATTTTGAAATACAAGAGTGCTATTGTGGAATACTTTCTCTCTAGTTGTTTAGATTATTCTGTCGCAAGAACCGTGATTAGCTTAATATTTATAGTTTACATTTACTGCTTGTGGTACCACTTTATTACTGGGTCTCCAGGCACCCTTTTCGTTATTATATATAAACACACAGATACCCAGCAAGCTCTCAGAATCCCCCCCAAAAAATATATATATACAGATGCAGCGGCCATTATTTTAACAAATCCCAAATCCTTTTTCGTGTGCTCTGCTGTATTCCACGCAGTATTCACGCCACCCTCACACCGCCAGGTTTACCAGTGGTTTACCACTGTTGATCTGTTTTAATTTAAGGGTTTCGGATTTCTTTGGGTACAATTCTTCGCGTATCCGCCAGGTGGCACAAATTAATGAATTGTAATGTGTACAGTTCTGTCTGTGCTACTGTGTCAATTTGCAGGTGTTTAAAACCAGATAAAAACCAAGTCTACCACAGTGGTGCATTGTGATTCGACCTTGAAGACGTTATCAAATCTAGGCGCTTCATAATAGAAACATCAAACTCAAAGCTGTATGCTTTTTTCTACATTCCTACAGTATCCTTGCACAATTGCTGACTGGACTGTACACTATGTGTACACCGTACATGTATAAAAAACCTGACTGTAGTTATGCATTTCGAACTACGATTTTTAGAAATTTCACCTGACGTTCATGGTTGGAAGCGTTCGATAAGAAAAAGTCTTTTTTTTCGCATTACCCCTCCTGCCGGAGATACAAGAGGGTATTGGGGTGTGGTCCTTGATTTTTACAGTATGTTTGATCATGGCAACTTCAAAAGGAGAAAGGTCAGGTTTAATATATATAAGATTTGTCAATCCAGCAATGTAACAGCGCCGGAATCCGCACCAGCACCAGCTTACAATTCTTGCTACCTTTCCCTGCCGGAATACCTGCAAACTTTCCAGCCTGATTTCATGTAAAGCTACCAGCAAGCTTGCATGTACCAAAAAGATTTCCAGCTTCATCAGCTGTCAACTACAGGTGTAGCAAGCCAGCTATCATCTGTCAACTATAATGCAGACTACGGGAGTGCCAATGGCTCATCTCCACCTATTTGGCAAAGTTTATAATGAAGGTACAGTAAATACAATGTACAGTACAGTATTAAGTTTAAAGCTGCAGTTCAAGCTGCCGTTTAAAAAAATATATTATTAAAAAAAAACAATACATTACAGTATGTGCATCAAACAATATGCACACAGACAAGTGATTAGCTACAGTAAGCTGCAGATCGGTCCGTTCTCCTTTAATCAATCGCTTTGCTCAGGGTTATTTAATTTAATTCAATTCTTGCACAATTATTGAAAATGTAGTCCTGCAATATGATTGACTGAGCAGTTACTACAGTAAATACAATTGGTGGACAGCTAGAGAGTGGGCGGGGCTCAAGAGCCTATCAGAAGTTTGTTCTCATTGCACATGTACTGTAGGATATTTCTTGAACTGCTGCATTAATTCCCAATGACTGACTTGACACATGCTCAATACCGGAAATAATAGCATAATTTCTGTTTTCCCCAGAAGAGAAACTTTGATACGCATATAAGTTTCAACAAGGTTCCATGAGACACACACGCATGCGCCTAAATGGTATTACACTCATACTGTATACATTTCAACAAGGTTCCAATGAGACATACACGCATGCGCATAACATAAAAACCGCATGAAAAGAAGAGCAAGCCTATAGTAGCAAAAGTTGAAAGTATTGATTAATAAATAATACATATAGAATAAAAGATAAAACATACAGGACACCTACAAGATCATATTGAACCCCCAAAATAACCACAACATAAATATAAGCATATAAGTGTCACAGAGGAGTGCTACTGAGCATGGCAATATATATTTAAAACCAGAGACAGAACATGAAACACAGACAGAGCTCAGTGCACATCCAATGACACCTATACACGATACAGTGCGAGGTTGGTTGCTGGCATTTGTTCAAATGAGATAAGAGTCGGTAATCACCACACTTATTAAGGTTATGGTGGGTAAAAAAAGTGACTAAAACCCTCCACAGTAAAGCATAACGCAACTGTAAATATTCCTGTATATTCATTGGCATGTCTTAGACAGGTTCTTTACTGTGGAGGGTTTTAGTCACTTTTTTTTACCCATCATAACCTTAATAAGTGTGGTGATTACCGACTCTTATCTCATTTGAACAAATGCCAGCAACCAACCTCACACTGATGATACCCATCAAGGTTGAAACATGTCTGTGGGTGGGTTTACTGGCTTTGCATCTCCCAAGCCCTTGCTTAAAAGCTGTGTTTAAAGCAGCATGCATTGAATAAGGGTTGCTCATGTAATGTGAGCATGAGATAAAAGGTGGCACTGTGTGCTCATTTGCATGTCATTTCCCAGAATCCCTTGCTGCAGTGGAAGTGCTGTGTGCTGGGTGATAATGGTGAAAGACATGGTTGCAGACCTGTCTAAGACATGCAAATGAATATACAGGAATATTTACAGTTGCTATATATATATATATATATATATATATATATATATATATATATATATATATTGTGACAGAAACCAGGGGATGGTAATAAATTCCGTATATAGGGCTCCCAGGATACTAGACAGTTTCTATCCTGTTTGGCCTGGGAGTGCAGCCTTATAATACATACACTCCATCCCACAGTTTGGCAAGCGCTGGAACTGAGGGATGAGAGATCCAGACCAGAGTTTGTCTGCTGCCTGATTTCTGTCACCTGTCATGCTAATTAGGAATCAGGTATGAAAGACTGATTTCCTGTTTGCTCTGGTCTCCCCACAAGAGCCAGGAGGCTGGAAGGCTGCTGAACTACAGAGGGGAGAAGCCTCTTCCCCAAACAGGTTCAATCTTTCTGTTCATTGATGTAAGACTGCAAAAGTACCGTGTTTTGATGTTGGAAGTGGAAAAGCCACTTCCAACCCTGAGTCAGGGATATCTAAGTTAAGTTATCGCTCAGGTGAGCAGCTTTTGTTTTGATCTGTTTTCTGTTGTATGCACTGTGGCAGTCTCAGTGCCTGGGACTGAATAAACCAGGCATAGCCTGTTTAAAGGAACAGTACGTGACGCCTCATCATTTAACCTACCCTAAAAGACCGTGTTCTAAACAGTCCCGGACAAACGACGGAGCCCCGGAGTAAGCCGTTTGTCACATATGGGGGAGAATGCGGGCAGAGCACTAGGGGGTCTGCGGGTTGAAGAACTTTGAAAAAAAAAAAAAAAAAAAAAAAGTTTTTTTCATCCTCTGCAAACAAGATGGAAGACGTGGTGGGTGCGCTGGTACGCAATGTCGCTGCCCAGAAAGACGCGAATGAAACCCAGCAACAGCTGTTAATAGCCCAGCAAGAAACTAATGCAAACCAGCAGCAGACGAATGCAGCCCAGCAACAGCTGCTAATAGCCCAGCAAGAGATTAATGCCAACCAGCAACAGGCGAATGCAAACCAGCAACAGACGAATGAAGCCCTGCAAAACGCGAATGCAAACCAGCAAGAGACAAACCGCTTGCTGAGAGAGGAGCAACAGCGGTTCGCTCAGGGCTTACAGCAGGAACTCGAGATCCTGAGGGGGACTATCAGTAACCTTCCACTGGCAGCGGCAGCCCCAGTTCCGAAAATGACCAGGGCAAGCCACTACCTTCAGAAGATGGGACCCTCGGATGATGTGGAAGCCTATCTTCTCACGTTTGAACGCACGGCACAGAGAGAGGGATGGCCAGAAGCTGAGTGGGCTGGTCTAATCGCACCCTTCCTAAGCGGCGAACCCCAGAAGGCTTACTTTGATCTAGAGCCAGCCGAAGCTAACGTCTATGCAAAATTGAAGTTCGAGATCCTCGCCCGCCTCGGTGTAACCACGGCTGTTCGCGCCCAAAGGTTTCACGCATGGTCCTTCACGATGGATAAAGCCACCCGAAGCCAGATGTATGACCTCATCCACCTCGCCCGGAAGTGGCTACAACCCGAGATCAACTCAGCCAGCCACATCGTGGAACGGTTGGTCATGGACCAGTTCTTGAGGAAACTTCCCTCTGCCTTACGCCGTTGGGTCAGTCGGAGTGACCCCCACAATGCGGATGAGCTTGTGGCCCTCGTAGAAAGGTACAATGCAGCAGAAGAGCACCCGCAACCCACAGTCGTGGAGCAACCCCACTACCCGAGGTTCCAGGACTCTTCCAGAGACGGTAAAAGGGTACCGGGGTTAAGGGGCGCTGAAGAGCGGCGACCACCTTCACGCAGCACCAGCAACAGTGGTTCGCACACTAAGGGCAATAGCCAACATGGGGAGCCGGGAAAAGGCTCTAAGTGGGACACAGACTATGTACCTAAATGTGTAAATTGTCATGAGAGGGGCCACACAGCAAAAATCTGCCCACTAAATGATGAGCCCATGCAATGCAACAGCGTGGAACCTTATTCGCTGTTGTCCCAATGTATGGGCCCTAGCCCAGAGGACCCCTTGAATAACCATCTGTGGGCATTTGTAAAGGTTAATGGTAAGAGGGTTCGGGCACTTCTTGACTCTGGGAGCATGGTCACACTAGTGTCCGAATACCTCTTGCCCATTAAGAAGAAACAGGGAAACAGTTCACAAAGAGTGGCAATTTGTTGTATACATGGGGATAATCATGAATATTCCACTGTTGATGTTTTTTTTGAAACAGAGTTTGGTTCTTTAGATTTCAAGGTGGGTATTGTACCCAAACTGGCACATGATGTGTTAATAGGGACCGACTTTCCCCATTTTCTAAAAATGTGGTCCCCCGCTCAGAATAGCGCCCAGAGTTCAATAGCGGACCATAACGAAGTATTAGAAGAAACAAATCCTTTCCCTTTTTCAGAAATGGAGGTTGACGAGGGCCCAAATAAGAAGGGGGAAAAGGAAGAGTGCTGTAAAATTCCCTTCCCCATCACTACTTTGGTAGGGAATACCCCAAATCAAGATGTTGAGCAGACACTTACCACCCCAGAACCGGATAAGACCCTCGCTGACCTAGAGGTCAGTCCTGGGAGTTTTAAGAAGGCCCAGTGGGAGGACCCCACATTAGCGGTAGCAAGGGGAAATATACGGGACCAGAATAGTACTCCTGGCCAACCAGATAGGTCACTTGCTTACCCCTACTTCGAGGTAGAGAACGACCTAGTATATCGGGTTGATAAAAGGAAATCAGTTACAACTAAACAATTGTTGGTACCACGGACATTCCGTAACGTAGTACTACACCTCGCACATAGTCATCCATTGGGGGGACACCTAGGGGTGGAAAAGACAAAAGAAAAGGTTCTCCGAAGCTTCTATTGGCCTGGGGTTCTGGCAGAAATTACGAATTATTGTTCCTCATGCCCAGAATGTCAGATCACCGCCCCGTTCAAGGCGTACCGCAGCCCATTGGTACCCCTTCCCATAATAGAGGTACCATTTGACCGGATTGCTATGGATCTAGTAGGACCCCTAATAAAGTCTGCTAGGGGACATCAGCATATATTGGTAATATTAGATTATGCCACCCGATATCCGGAGGCAGTTCCCCTACGTAGCACCTCAGCTAAAAACATAGCAAAAGAGTTAGTAGTTCTGTTTTCCCGGGTCGGGATTCCTAAAGAGATTCTATCTGACCAGGGAACACCATTTATGTCCCAAGTAACGAAAGAGCTATGTAAACTCCTAAAAATCAAGCATCTCAGAACCTCAGTCTATCATCCACAAACAGATGGTTTAGTGGAAAGGTTCAATAAAACCTTAAAGAGCATGTTACGGCGGGCGGTTGATAAAGATGGGAAAAACTGGGATTGTTTGTTACCGTACCTGTTATTTGCCATTAGGGAAGTTCCCCAATCATCCACAGGCTTCTCCCCGTTTGAACTATTGTATGGCCGACACCCAAGGGGCTTACTGGATATAGCCAAAGAGACTTGGGAACACGAGGTTACCCCTTACAGAAGTGTAATAGAGCATGTTGCCCAGATGCAGGACCGCATTGCTGCAGTCCTACCCATAGTGAGGGAACACATGGAGAAAGCTCAAGAAGCACAGAGGAATACATATAATAAGGGTGCTAGGGTCAGAATTTTTTCTCCAGGTGATAGGGTACTAGTTCTGGTTCCCACCGTGGAGAGTAAATTCCTTGCTAAATGGCATGGGCCATATGAGGTCTTGGAAAGAGTGGGAGAAGTAAATTATAAGGTAAGACAGCCAGGTAGGAGGAAACCTGAGCAAATTTACCATATAAACCTACTCAAGCCCTGGAAAGATAGAGAAGTCTTGTTAACCCTAGTACCCCCAGGTCCGTCAGAGAATCAAGAAACTGACCCAGAGGTTAGCATAGCTGAAACCCTGTCTGTTCATCAGAAACGAGAGGTTCAGAATTTAGTGAAAAGAAACAAAGAAATCTTCTCTATACGGCCAGGTAGAACCAGCGTAATTGAACATGACCTAGTCTCTGAACCGGGGGTCCGAGTTAACCTTAAACCGTACCGAATCCCAGAGGCCAAAAGAAAGGCTATAAGTTTAGAGGTTAAAAAAATGCTAAAACTAGGTGTAATTGAGGAATCCCAAAGTGGGTGGAACAGCCCTATAGTCTTAGTCCCAAAGCCAGATGGTACAACAAGGTTTTGTAATGACTACCGGAAACTAAACGCGGTGTCAAAATTTGATACTTATCCTATGCCCAGGGTAGATGAACTTGTAGAGAGACTGGGCAAAGCCCGATATCTCACAACCCTAGAATTAACAAAAGGGTACTGGCAGGTTCCCCTCACAGAAAGGGCAAAAGAAAAGACAGCCTTCTCAACCCCAGACGGCCTCTTTCAGTATAAGGTGTTGCCTTTTGGCTTACATGGAGCTCCCGCCACATTCCAAAGAATGATGGATAAAATTTTAAAACCACATGCTCGGTATGCTGCCGCATACCTGGATGATGTGGTAATCCATAGTGAAGATTGGCAATCCCACCTTCCGAAGGTCCAAGCTGTGCTTGACGCAGTCCGGTCTGCTGGACTAACTGCTAACCCCGCTAAATGCACTATTGGTCTGGAGGAGGCCAAGTATCTGGGATATTCTATTGGCAGAGGTTTACTCAAACCCCAAACACTCAAAGTGGAGGCGATACAAAATTGGCCAAGGCCAGTTACAAAAAAACAAGTAAGGACCTTTTTGGGGTTAATTGGGTACTATAGAAGGTTTATTCCCAATTTTGCAACTAAGGCAACCCCACTAACTGACCTCACAAAAGCAAGAGGACCGCTAATGGTAAAGTGGTCCCCCGAAACCGAACAGGCCTTTAGAAGCCTGAAAGAAGCTCTCTGTGCCCAACCAGTGTTGGTCACACCTGACTTCTCCAAAGAGTTCGTAGTCCAAACCGACGCATCTGAGGTAGGGCTGGGGGCGGTACTCTCCCAGGAGTCTCAAGGTGAGGAGCACCCCATCCTTTATTTAAGTAGGAAACTAAATCCCCAGGAGAAAAATTACTCCATAGTAGAGAAAGAGTGTCTCGCAATAAAGTGGGCTGTAGAGACGCTCAAATACTACCTGTTGGGGAGAAAATTCCGGTTGGTCACAGATCATGCACCCCTTACCTGGATGTGTCAAAACAGGGAAAAGAATGCTAGAGTGACCAGGTGGTTCCTAAGCCTACAACCCTTTAAATTTTCTGTGGAACACAGGTCAGGGCACAAACATGGCAATGCTGACGGGTTGTCAAGGATGCACTCCCTAATATCCATGGTCGCTCATCCCTCGAGGTCTGAGCTGGGGGGGAGGATATGTGACAGAAACCAGGGGATGGTAATAAATTCCGTATATAGGGCTCCCAGGATACTAGACAGTTTCTATCCTGTTTGGCCTGGGAGTGCAGCCTTATAATACATACACTCCATCCCACAGTTTGGCAAGCGCTGGAACTGAGGGATGAGAGATCCAGACCAGAGTTTGTCTGCTGCCTGATTTCTGTCACCTGTCATGCTAATTAGGAATCAGGTATGAAAGACTGATTTCCTGTTTGCTCTGGTCTCCCCACAAGAGCCAGGAGGCTGGAAGGCTGCTGAACTACAGAGGGGAGAAGCCTCTTCCCCAAACAGGTTCAATCTTTCTGTTCATTTGTGTAAGACTGCAAAAGTACCGTGTTTTGATGTTGGAAGTGGAAAAGCCACTTCCAACCCTGAGTCAGGGATATCTAAGTTAAGTTATCGCTCAGGTGAGCAGCTTTTGTTTTGATCTGTTTTCTGTTGTATGCACTGTGGCAGTCTCAGTGCCTGGGACTGAATAAACCAGGCATAGCCTGTTTAAAGGAACAGTACGTGACGCCTCATCATTTAACCTACCCTAAAAGACCGTGTTCTAAACAGTCCCGGACAAACGACGGAGCCCCGGAGTAAGCCGTTTGTCACAATATATATATATTATATATCAAAATGAGATTGTAGGTGTCCTGTATGTTTTACAATTCTTGTTCAGCTGGTCATGGCTGATTTGGAGGGTGGCTCCTCCTTCCTAGTTTGAAGCTCCCACTTTTAAATGGTTAAAAGCTCACTCCATTGCATTTCCCACTCTCAGGGGAACTTGCTTACAGTTTGATTGTGACAAATCTAATACAGAGTGCTTTTCCTGGTAATGTACAGGGTAATAAGAGCTTCAATCAGACTTAGAACTATGCAACTAATTTTGACAGATTTATTATAAATCATTCTTCCTGGTAATGTATAGGTTTTTAAGAATTTATATTAGTGTAAGGTACCCTTGAGATGTGGTCTGCCGTGTAGGGGCTCAAGGGCTTACAACACTTTGGCCAAAGAGTTAAACTAAAAGACCATTTTACTCAAAAGATATCTATCTATCTATCTATCTATCTATCTATCTATCTATCTATCTATCTATATATATATATATATTATATATATATATATATATATATATATATATATATATATATATATATATATAATATATATATATATATATATATATATATAGGCACTGTACCGTGTATAGGTGTCATTGGATGTGCACTGAGCTCTGTCTATGTTTCATGTTCCATCTCTGGTTTTAAATAGAATAAAATATATACATTTTTATTTTTGGGGTTTCTTAGCAGAGACATACTGTGAACGCTTGAGAGGAAAAAATATTTAACATTCGGAAAAAGAAGCGACGTTGTATTTTTGTATTACTCTTTTTCCCTTTATTATCATGTACTGTAGTGCCGACGAGTATTCTAAAACAAATCTGGGCAATCCCCAACGAGACCCAGGTACATGCTGGGTACATGCTGGGTACATGCTGCAACATTTCAGTGACATTTCTTCAGACAGACGAATGTCCCATCAGATTAACAGCGGGGCACCTGGCAGTCCCATTCAACTGAATGGGACTGCCAGGGACCCCTGCTGTGTTAATCCAATGGGCCATTAGTCTCTGCAGAAATGTCACTGAAATGTTGTAGCATGTACCCAGCATGTGTGGAAAATAGCTGAAGCGCTCAAATGCAGGTATATCTCAAAATGATAATAAGCCAGACCACTGTACCAGGGTACTAACAATTGATATAGTACCTATTGTGTCATATAATGGGTACTATCCTCCTGAAGACAGGTGGTGTGTGGTGCAACCCACTCACCATCAGTCTCATTGGCAGGTTCCCCTGAAAAATATACAAGTACTCACATCCTGGTAGGGCAGGCAGGCAGGCTGTGCAGCTACTCAATGCAATACAGGGAAAAGGGAGACCAAAAAGCGCACCAGCACAAACGGAGCAGGAAGAACCCAGGACAAAAAAATGATTAAAAAGGCACTTTAATGTGACAAAAGACCCATCCAATGCATTTCGAACGTCGCAGCGTTCTTTTTCAAGGATAAAACACAATGTGATAACATCCATTTTGTCCTGGGTTCTTCCTGCTCCGTTTGTGCTGGTGCGCTTTTTGGTCTCCCTTTAACTCATAACTTTAAAGTGCATAAGCTTTTTCATAACATCCATCCTTGTAACTCTTTCTCTCTCCCATTACATCCCTTGGATCTTCTGTCTTGTAATTTATTACAATATCGTTCATCAGTACCAATATGTTTATTCAGTAGAGCATATATTCAGTGTCACTTTTGCTCCTATGTGTTCATTATAGGGAACAATCTGTTCTTGAATATGGTATCAAGTTCAGTAACTGATAGATTGATATAGGCTATTTGTGCTAGATGAATTGTGTCTGATAGTCCCTTTATCCCAATATATACATTGTGTTTATTTTTTAACTATTTTTTAATTAATTATCTCATCAGAGTGTCATTCAGTTTTTAATTATATATTTTTAATGTGTTTTTTGTAATAACTAAGTTCTATAGATCCCTCAACATTAAGTGTCTATTTCCTTATAATATTGTTCCGAATCTGCTCTTCTAGCAGTCAGTCATCTTATGCACTTTAAAGTTATGAGCGGCACCCTAGGAGCCTACTGTGGGTTAATAACAATCACCTTATTACTGATCGTTGAAGTAATGGACTGGCTGTATAAAAGGGCAGGACTTTTACCCATGAATCATCAGCCCTTTGAGAAAGTCGCCGATTGGTGACGAAACGCGTCAGGGAAACTGAGAGCGCGATTACATCACGAAGACGCTGCGCACGCGCACGAGGCCATACCCAGCGCGGGAAGAACACAGCGGCCATCTCGGAAGCCCATAATTGTCATACATTTCGGGTCCTGGTTATGTTGAACTTTATAGTGTCGGGAGATGCCATTCACAATTAATCCCTTTATTACACTCCTTCTGTGCTCCAGGAAACGGGTGTAGAGGGGCCTAGTGGTGCGACCAATATAGCGTAGCCCGCAACCACACTGGATGCAGTACACCACAAATGTACTGCGGCAATTAATGGAGTTTCTGACCTGATAGACAATATCTCTGTTGGGAGAACTAAATTCTGACCCTGTCTTCAAATGTCTACAGGTAATACATCTACCTCGTCCACATTTATAGTTACCTTTTAGGCTACTGTCAAACAATTTATTGGTAACTTTGTCTGATTTCAATTTAGTGGGGGCAATAATGCTTTTCATACTTCTAGCCTTTCTGTAAACAATCGATGCTCGTTCAGGGAGAATGCTTTTTAAATGAGGATCACATCTGAGAATTCCCCAGTGATTGCTCACAATCTTCTGGATAGCTTTGTAGGACTGATTATAGGTGGTAATAAATCTCGAATTTGATTTAACATTATTGTCCGCAATCACTGGTGAACTGTATCCCAGACGAGATGTAACCTGCCTATTTTTGGACGTCTGCAACATTTTTGATCTATCAAGTGGAAGTCCACCTATCTATGGGCCACATGCGATGTGGCCTCATTATATACCTGTATTGACCACACCATGGGTATTGAAGCATTAAAGTATTGGCTTGACAGGGATTTGTGCATCCCAAGGAAACACAAGGTATTTATTTTAGATTGTGTTAGATTTATTTTAAATCACAATTATTTTCTGTTTGAGGAAGTATTTCATTTACAGATCTGTGGAACGGCTATGGGCACGAGGTTCGCTCCCAGCTATGCAAATCTCTTCATGGGCTTCTGGGAGGAGAGATCTTGGAGCGGGCCTCGTGTACTATGGCCGTTTCATAGATGATATGATTTGTATAGCTATATTGTCCGCATTATGTGGATATTATCCACACATTTATATTGTCCCATAATGGTTGTCCTTGTGGTGTGCCCTCTATCCTTGTTTGTCGAGGATTCTTAGTATATTGTTCATACTTTTCAGTTTGCTTTTATGATGTGTTTTGTATTTTAACTTGTATCATTTGTTCTTATTTGTGTTGATTTGTGTATTGTTGTAATTAATTTGTATCAGATCGATCCATTCAGTCTTTTTATCAGCATACCTGCTATTAATCATGTGTTGTCTACACCTTTCCTAGCAACAGTGGTGTATTTAAACTTCCTGTATTGGCATGAATATTTTCTATTTAGTTACATGAAATGGAAATAACCACAATTTTGATAACGGCTTGAGTGACCAAGGCCATAAAACAATGCTGCTTTGTAAGACATAAACTTCCATGGGCACCTGTTTTCAGACATACCCATATGGTCTGCGCGGCGTCCTCCATAGGCAAAGACATACACTATGCCATGTGCCGGACAGGCACTGAACTGCAAACAAACATCAGAATTCTGTCTAGCATATTCTTGTGAAAATATATGTGTGAAAAACCCCACGAAGAGTTTATTTGTGCTTTATGGATGCATTTTGATTATATCTTGATTGTATCTTCCAAACATAACAATTGATATCCGCACTTTTGTTGAGTGGAGCTAGAGAAACAAGCAGGATATATCTGTATCACACAATCGGCTGATAATGAGCTTCTGGAGCTTCGGCAGGGCAACAAAAAAATGTTGGCATATCTTACCCAGTTCAACCGACTAGTGCTAGAATTAATTTGTCCAAAAGGTAAAATGGCTTCTCTATTTTATAGAGGTCTGAGAGGTGAGATTAAAGAATGAGTGGATTTGGTTCTTCAAATTGAAAATAGATTAACAGAACATAAGGGAGAAAGATGGAAGAATTATTCTAAACCTATTTAGAAATGCCTAGATACATTTTGACATGAAAACATGTTTGTCAATTAAAGGAACCCTCACCTTAACCCATGCAGATAGGGGATACACGGGGGCCCCTTTCTAAGTATGAAAAGTAAAGAAGGCAAAATCAAGATTTATATTTATATTGTGGAAAAGAAGGACATTTTGTGCGTGAATGACCAAGGAAACCCAAGGACTTGCAACAAACCGCCAACTGGTCGGTAGCGGAAGTCTCCCATCTGAGAGTTAAGAAACCAAAGACTTAACTCTGTTTTGTTAACACACTACAGAGGGCCGTGGCACATTTGAGCCTTCCAGCCATTATACAGTATGGAGACCATGACCCTATTGACGTTTCGATTCTCATAGATTCAGGAGTGATCGAGAACTTTTTTGACTTATCCTTCGCTAAAAGGTTTGGGATACCAAAGCATCACAAGAAACAGGAAAAATGGTAAGAATAGTGGATAGGTCAATCCTTACTTCAGGTCCTCTTAAGTGGCATACTCCTCCTTTGAAACTTACCTGCAGTAATGGACATTTGGAAATCCTGCCGCTTGACCTGATTGATATGTTGACAATTACGTGTTATCCTAGGAATTCCCTGGTTGACTGAACACAATCCAACCATTGACTGGAAGGCACATTTTGTGAAGTTGTCGTCTGTGTTTTGCAGAAATTAGTGTTTGAGAGCCAACATAAAAGTGCTGTTGATGGCTCATTACCAGAGACATACTGTATCAAGGTTTTAATTACCTTTTCAATTGAAGTAAAGCCAAATACCTGCACCCTCATTGCACTTTTGATTGCCAGATTGATTTGGAACCCAGCGCTAATATCCCTTTAAGCAGAATTTATGCACTAATGGAAGAAGAAAATACTAAAATCGTTTATCGAAAAAAATGTAGCCTATGGTTTCATTAGACAATTCTAAATCTCTGGCAGCTTCCCGTTTATTTTTTGTATTGAAAAATAAACAGGGAACAGAGAACTTGCATCGATTATCGAGTCTTAAACCAGATAACCATTAAGAACCAGTACCCACTGCCTTTAATTCCAGTCCTGTTGGATCAAGTCAAGACAGCTACAATTTTCACTAAAATGGATCTAGATGGTGCATATCATTTGGTGAGGGTGCATGTAGGAGACGAGTGTAAAACGACATTTTGTATTAAAATTGGACTCTATGACTATCAAGTGATGCCATTGGGCCTATGCAAGCTGCCTTCAAGAATTTTATAAATGAAGTGTTGCAGGAGTTCATCGACATCTATTTCATAGAATGCATCAATGACATTTTGATCTTCTCTGCATCTTTGGATGAACATATACACCATGTAAAACCCGTTTTAAAAGAGTTAAGGTTACAAACTATTTGTAAAATTGGAGAAATGCTAATTTCATGTCACTACAATGGAATTTCTGAGTTTGTTATCATGCCTGAAGGCGTCAAAATTGACCCAAAATAGGTTCATGCGGTGATTGATGGACAGCCTCCAACATGCGTTAGATACATTCAATGCTTTTTGGGATTTGCTCATTTTTACCATAGATTTAATGGAAATATTTCAAGAATTATTGCCCCTCCTACTCGGCTCCCAAGAAAAGGGATTAAGTTTGACTGGAACACAGAAGCGGAAGAGGCATTTACTAGGGTGAAAAGAATATTCACCACCACACCTGTTTAATTACATCTGGACCCCAATCAACAATACATAAGGGAATTGCTGTTGGGTTAATTCTTTCACAGTGTCATTGAGAAACCAGTCAAATGTCCCCAGTAGCTTACTTTTTGTGGAAACTTTCACCTGCAGAAGTTTACTATACCATCATTGATAAAGTGCTTTTTGTCATAAAAGCCGCTTTTGAAGAATGATGACATTACTTGATGGGAGCCCATCATTTGGTTACTGTGTATACAGATCATCAGAACGTCCAGTTCCTTAAATTAGCTTGTTCATAACCACCTTCGCAGATTATAATTTCATAATTACCTTTTATCCAGGCCGATCAAATGGCCAAGTGGATGTACTTTCACAGTTTCCTGAAGAAGATTTGATGGAACGAGACAAAGAACCTGAGTTTATTTTACCAAGTATGTAGTTTTTAGGGGCTTCAGAGACTACAAGCATGTTCCAATAGATCCAGCAAGACATATTGCAAACCAATTGGTTACAGTTGATCCAAGAACAACCTGGCTGAGATCTCTACCTTATAATAATTCAGCGCTGTATCTACCCACTATAGATTTACAGCAAGAGACATTAAGATGGCGTCACAAGTAAATGCTGGTAGGACATCCGGGAATTTCAAAGACCTTGGCTTTGGTACAAAGCCATTTCTGGTGGCTGCTCATTAATACTACAGTACAAGATTACGTGCTTTCTTGTGACATGTATTTGAGCTGAAAGCCGAAAGTATGGCTCCACAAGGTCTATAGATGCCTCAGTAGAGGAACGCCATAGACTCAAGCTATGGACTTTCTCAGAAGCTTGAGAAAATTTAACTAAAGCTAAGGATTCCTACAAAAAATTGGCCGATAAAAAGCAAAGACCAGCTCCTCAGTATTTTGTGGATGATCAAGTTTGATTATCTTCAAAAACCTTACATCTAAAGGGTTCCAGGAAATGCCATCAACATTTAATTGGCCCATTCCCCGTTATCAACCTGTAACTCTTAGGCTAAAACTTCCAGTTACCATGAAAATGTATTCCGTGTTCCACATCTCAATTCCAAAGCCATTATCTCTCAAAGTAAAGTTAACAATGCCACCTGAGCCTTCAGTCTTATACTCTAATCTGTAGTATGAGATTCAGAACAGCCTGGATTTCAAGTATCGGAGGGGGAAATTATTTTATTCACTTGGTTCGGCAGGTTATGGGACAGAGGAAAGGTCATGGGGACTGGCCACTCAGGTTTATGACAACAACTTGATTTCCAGGTCAGACACCCCATAAAGCTTGGCAGTAATGTGGGTCTGAGAGAGGGAGTACTGCCAAGATTCCCTGCAGCAATACTCCCCACAGACCTGTAGGGGCACACAGAGAAGTCAAGTTCAGGCTCAGGGCTGGTAGGAACTAAAATCTTCCATGAGGTTATCGCCCATCTTAGCTTAGATATATGAACCCCACTCAGCCTGATAGTTGTTGCTTGTCAACTTTTTATTCTTGAGCAGTCTGGTTAGTATTTTGCCACCTGCTCTTTGTCTTTCCCTGGCTACCATTACCTTGCATCTAGCTCTGCAGACTTTACAGGTACCTTTTTTTGGCCTTGTATTCCCCTTCCAGTTCTTGTCCCCTGCTCTTTTGTTTCTCCCTGGCTACCTCACTTTTTGCACCTAGCTTTTCAGAATTTAAAGATACCTTTTATTTGACTTTTTTCAGTAACTATCTGGTGTAACCATTAAACACTATGGGGCCTATTCTAGTAGCCTTCATAAAATGTCCAGCTTCGCATGTTACAGTTTTGTCAGTGTAGTTATCACGGTATTCAGAAAGACTCTGAAGACCTGCGATAGAAAATGATCAAAACTGCAGAGGAGCAGCAATGTAATATTCTCCCCTCTCAAAAGTTCTCACCAGTGACGATCTGCAGCGATCTGGCCCAGCTGCACAGAGAGTTGCAAAGATAGAGCCGCCTCTCCCTGCGCATATCTCGCCAGCGATCGCAGGTTTTTAAGAAGCATTTTAATACTAGTGTACGTGAGCAGGGGGTCTCCGGAGCAGAACCACATTGATTTCAGGTCTGGGGCCTCCCTGCTTCCCGAGTTACAGACCCCGTTATGGGGTGCCGGTATCTCCTATGCATTTAAATGTTCATTTTTAATGTTTATTGTGGGTAGCGAGGATGGTTGAAGTTGGCATTTGGCCTTTGCTGGGTGTTTAAACCTATTGTCTGGGTAGCGGGATGGGTAGTGGGATGGGTTAACCTCTTCATTACCTTAGCGGTACTACCCGCTAAGGTAATGAAGGAGTTAACACCTCCTGCAAACCCCCCCCCCCGCAAGGCCTAAGCACCCACCAAGGGCCAAATACCACCTTCACCCAGCCCTGCAATCCACAATAAACCTGGCACTGGTAGTTAACCCCTTCACTGCAAATAGCGGTTACCTGCTAAAGTAATGAAGTTGCCTGTAAATGCATTTTTATTGCATCTGAATCATGCCAGAGGCCTCTGGTGCTGATATTAATGTATATCAGCTCTGGAGACCCCCGGCATCAATCCGATGCAGGGAAAATGCATTTTTTTCCTAAGTCCCTCTATCGCCGCCTTCTCACCAGCTTCACATCAACTTTTCCTGGAGAGACGAATTTCGGAGAAAATCACCGTTCTAGAGCTTTGATAACCTGAACGAGGCTACTAGAATTGCTCGAATTTCAAAACCTGCCAATAAGGGGCTTATCGCGGCATACCTGGCGATGTGTTTTGGATGGGAGCCAAAAATGGAGATTAATGCTTTTGTCGCCCCCTTATCGAGGCTTTCTGAAAAGCTGTAGTTTTTTGGGGGGCCGATAACTGCTAAAAAGCCTTGATAAGTGGGTTATGAAGGCTACTAGTTTAGGCCCCCATCTATTTAACTTATAGAGTTGTTGTTTTTGGGGTTCTGTGTTACCTCAGAGGGTTCCATAATCCTTATACTTTGGATGATTTAAGAGACTTCAGAACCAATGCCTGTCATCTATTTAAAAAAATATATTTACTGTATTTATGAATATCCTATATCATAAGCTCCATATAAGTCTTTGATACCAATCTACAAATGACTTTGTAAAAACAATACTATCATACTGTAGGTCTTTTATGTCTATAATGTATATAGCCATAACTAGATAGTTTAAGAAAATCTAAAGTTTAGCAGTAAAAATAATTATTACCTATTGTGATACACACAGTTGATCTTACATGTAATCAAAGAACATCTATACAGTAGCAATAGAATGTTTAAGTGGTTCAGTATATATTCAGGACTAACTTGTTCTGCATAGTAACATACTGTATAAGTATAGGATGAAAAACACAAACATGTCAATCGCATTTAACCATTGCTAAATTCTAACTTGATTTATTCTTGTGTATACTGTACCAATTTCAGTATATTTGCAATTTACTTTTGTACAGTACCTACGTCCAGCAATGTTGGGGGGTATGGTTTTTAATTTCTATAAGGGAACAAAAGGAGCATACAGGAATTATTCCATGCCATGTTTTCATAGCTTACTGTTTGGATAGGTGAGGCACTGGACCACCTCTTTCCAAGGTCAAAAGTTTGTAATGCTGTTTTCAACTAGATTATCTGTCTTCTGAGATTTTGTTTTACTTAAATTCCCTGTTCTTCCCTCAAAATTTGTGTTCCTATAATATGGAGGTTATCCAGACTTAATGACAGGCGTACTGAATATTAACCCCTATTATGGAGATAAACATGCAATCATATGCATAATTTTCGCACCATGATTGAGTTGTTCTAAGACAGATTGCATGATGGTTTGACATCATAATTAATAAACATGCCCTTAGTGACCATGTTTGTACGGTATGTGACTGAAAATGTTCAGTTATTATGTCTTTGTCTACAAAACATTGAAACATATTTTGAATATATTTACTAAGATTTTTTTGGGGGGAAATAAAACTTTTATTACCACTGGCCCATGTCCACTGTGGCAAGTGAGTAGGATCAGGTAGTTAAACTTGCCACCTTTAAATGCACACAGAGTCCTTCTTTTTTCTTTAACTTTATTGGAGGGGGTATACAGAAGGTATAAAATAACTTTCAGGCAACATTTGTGGGGAGAAGGTAAAAAAGAATGCCTGTTCAGGGAAACAGTTAAAGATAAGTCTACTCACTATGGATGCTGGTTGGAAAAAGAAGTATGCTTGCATGTTCAAGCAGGAAATATGGAGAAACCATACAGGTAGGGGTCCTGGGACATACCAACGGAGCCTGTGCAATAGTTGCTAGGCAACAGGCAGACAGGGAGGGAAGGCAGTTACATTAGTAACAACAATACACAGAAGAGTGACAGGACAGGGAGAAATATACCAATCAGATTGGGAGATATACCATGCGAGTATATACCAGAGCTGAATCATATTGATTTCAGGTCTGGGGACCCCCTGCTTCCCGATTTACAGGCCTGTTATGGGGTGCTGGTATCCGTCTGCTTTGTTCACATTTCCCAATCACGTGGGTCGTGACGTGGAGAATTTAAACATGGCCGCTGAGATATCAGCACCACATAACGGGCCTGAAACTCAGGAAGCAGGGGGTCCCCGGACTTGAAATCAATGCGGTTCGGCTCTAGAGATACAATAATATGTTATTAAAATAAAAGCCCAGCAGGTAGAGTTACTGATTCATATACTGAATTCTTTGTGTGGAACATGCGCTCCAATTCCGGGTTGGTTATAGGTACAAAATTAAGCTTGTCAATGATAGTCCAGAAACACCATAGGGGGTTAAGGTTTGAGCAAAGATTCCTGCGGTATGGTATCCTTAATGGTGACCTATATTCCCTGAAGGAACTGGGCAAAGGAGCAAAATCTCATTGAGATGGGCCCTGGAACACTATTACACCACAGAGCATATCATCTTGAATAGAATAAAGTCTCTTACTCACATCTCTGGAGCATCCTCAATCCAAATGGTGTGTGTAGCGCGCTGCAACTTACAGTAGTTTGAAAATCCAACTCTGCATCCATAGAGCTAAAGGCGCACAGCAAAGAGAGTGGGTCAAAAGCTAATTTAAAAATATACTTTATTGATCCATAAAAAAGGAATGGAGGTGCAAAACCCTCAGAGTTTGATAAAGTGCTTGGTGCACGAAACATGTAAGAGGGTTTTGCACCTCCATTCCTCTTTTATGGATCAATAAAGTATATATTTTAATTAGCTTTTGACCCACTCTCTTTGCTGTGCACCTTTACCTCTATGGATGCGGATTTAGAGTTACTGATTCAGTCTCTCTCTTTTGCACGTCTATTGCATACAGGTGCAGCCAGGTAGAATTCACACCGCGCGAGTCCCATTAAAATGGAGGGACCCTAGCTGTGTTAATCCGATTGTCCGATTGTCCGATTGTCCATTACAGCATGCTGTGGACTATCTATCTGAGTGTTTGCGAGATGCTTAGGGATTTTCCACAAACATTGGCTCAGAACTGGCAGTTGGATCTGTAGGTGACAAAGACTGATGATCATAGTTTGTTAGTCAGTCAGTGACAGTACTGCATTAGATTTATGTTGATAATGGCTGCTTTAGCATGCTCCTTTTAGAGCAATTATCCAAATTTGTTCCTAATGAGCAGAAGAAACGAATAGGGAAGAAAATAAAATCCTTAGAAAAAAAAAGAAATTGACTGTAAGTAAGGGTCATTGGGCCCATTTAGGCCCAGATCCACAAAAGGGCAGTGCATTAACTGAAGTAGGGCATTCTGGGTTGGTGGTGGGGCACTAATGGCATTGCACATAAAGGAAATAACCCCATGCAAATCATTGCACGCGCAAAGCATTGCACCAAATACAGTCTGATTATATTCTGTGTCAATGGGGGGCAGAAGGGAGCAGTGGGTGATGGGAGGACAGTAGGTAACAGTGGTGGGGGGACAGTGGGAGATGGGGGACATGGGGTGACAATGTGGGGTGACACGGGAAGAGTGGGGAGCAGTGTGGGACAGAGGTGAACAGACAGAGGGGGAAGTGGGGAGCAGTGAGTGAGTCACTATCTTCTCTTATGCTTTCTCACTGCTGCATCATCCAGCTCCTTCCTGTTCCACCCACATGGACCTACCATTCTTGTCCTGCACACCATATGTACAAACTTGCAGTGCTGTAATCACTAACATTAATCTGAAATAAAACAAAATCATACTTAACTAAAACGTTTTTGAATACCATTTGATTTGAAAACCATCTGTTACATATAAATGCTATACAGACATTTGCTAGAGTTTCCACATAAACCTAGCTTGTAAAAGTAATAATGTTTCGTATTTATTTTATTTATATGTACTGTACACAATGTCATGCACTTTAGTGGCAATATAGTTCTAAATATGCAGTACATGCTATTTTATCTTGAGCACATGTATCATTTGCATTTCAGCTGCAACTAACTATTGTGAAGAATATATCCTCATGTACAGTAGTCTCTGCCATTTAAAACCACTATTACATGAAGTGGGAATATTTATATTATATAGATGTCACACAATTTAAATGAGATTATTCAGTGGATTGAACTAAATCCTCCAAATTCCTTATATTATTCGGAATGTGCTTTGGGAGGACCTGCTCATAGCCTAGAAAATTATTTCCACACGCTTAAAAGATATCCCTGTAGAGACATAAAGAAATGACTACATTTATATTTCAGTGACAACCAGATATGTAACACACATACTGAGGGTTATTATATATGAAAAATAAAGACTGTACTTTATATATTTACAACAGGATATATATTATATATATATACATTATATTTTCCCTACATATTTTGCTCCTTTAATTTGCACACAGTAAATATGGTTTAGATTTCTTTTAAATTAACCAAATTATTTGTGTTGGGCAATGATTGTTTTTATCACAAAAATATAACGTTTTCTAAAAAATGGGCAAAGGGCCTCCTGACGAAGCAAGGATTACTCTTGTGAAATGTGTTCAGCTGCATACAGCAACACAGAGATCTACTTCACTCCTCGACATTGGAAGTGATGTTGCATCACTCCAATATTAGCAGGGCAAAGGCTGCTGACAACACCGACCACTCCAGGGACACGGACCGCGTGGAGAAGGCAGTCAGCCACCGTGGATCTATCTGACTGGGGTAACTCATATCAACTCTATATTCTGTTTTAAAGATAACTGCTCGTAATTGCAACTACAATTGCTACTATCCATAAAATATGGCCGATTCACTAAGCTCCGATAAGTGGCTTTAAGAGCGCAAAATACCCTTTAAGGCCGATAAAGGCAGCAGTGTGATTCACTAAGCAGTGATAACAGCGCTTTATCAACCTTAAAAGTCATTTTTTTCTGCCCTGCGTGCAAAATGCGCTTGATCAGGCAAAAGCGCCAATTTTTAACAGTACTTGGGAATCACTAACAAGTGCTAAGTGAACCGTGCTTTAAAAGCGCGCCGGAAAAACGCGCCAGCTAAAGTCAGTCACAAAAGAAGATGGACTTACAAAAAAAATGTTGTTTACCTTTTTGCAGGTACACCATTCATACAACAGGCTGGTGGGTGTCCTTGGCTTACCCCGTGGGGGTCCTTGGGTGATCCCCGCAGGAGTCCGGGGTTCGCGCGGGTGTCCGGGGGTCCTCGCGGGCCTGCGGTACCAATGGTGTCCCCCAAAAAAATAAACAATACTTGTAAAAAAAATACACCCCCCTCGCCCCCCCCCCCCCCCAGCCTCTAACACATACTCTACAGTAATGGGCAAAAACTACTATTATCCACATATGGATAATAACGCATTTGCCCATTAAAAATACAGTAATCACAATATATAAAATAAATACATCTTGCACTCACCCCTGCCAGGCACCCACGATGAAGGCCATCCTCACCCCGTCCCTGCCCTCTGGTGCTTCAAAAAAACACAAGAATAAAAAGCGACAATATAATGTCCCCTAACCCCTTAATCACCTTAGCGGTTAGTAACCTCTAGAGTAATTAAGGGGTTAACCCACCCTCACACACTACCCACCAGGGAGGCCTACACACCAACCCTTGGGGACAATACCCCCTTCACCCACCCCCACTTCCCACAATAAAAACACTACACAGAATAGCCGCACTACCCAAATCCTAGGCCCCACAATAAACATTTCCATATTGAATAAACATTAAAACATAACCCACCCACTCCCTGTGCCCCCCCAATAAAAACATGATTTATTATTTTACATAGAGGGTTAATACCTCAGGCCTACGGTAATCCCTGGTGGTCCCGATGGGTGTCCAAAGGCCTCACAGTGCACCAGAGGGGGGTGCCCACAGGGTCTGGGGGTCTCTGGGTGCTCCCCACTAGGCGCAGAGCACCTGCAGGTGGTCCCCGTGGGTCACCGTGGGCCACAATGGGGTCCACGGTTGTGCCTGCAGGTGTCTGGGTGTCCCCTGGTCATCCCCACAGGTGTCTGTGGCCATCAGGTGGTTCCCTCGGGTATTCCCTACGGATCCACGGGGCTCCCACAGCTGTGGGTCCCCTGGTTTTTCCCCACAGGTATCCCCCCCCTGATCAGGCAAAAGCGCCAATTTTTAACAGTACTTGGGAATCACTAACAAGTGCTAAGTGAATCGTGCTTTAAAAGCGCGCCGGAAAAACGCGCCAGCTAAAGTCAGTCGCAAAAGAAGATGGACTTACAAAAAAAATGTTGTTTACCTTTTTGCAGGCACACCATTCATACAACAGGCTGGTGGGTGTCCTTGGCTTACCCTGTGTGGGTCCGCAGGTGGTAACCGTGGGTAAAGAATGAAGAAATACAGTGCGCAGCTAATTAAACCAATATAATTAATAAATCTACTAAAAGTGAATAGTGATTTAAATAAATATAATACCCTCAACCTTGGAGTGTATAATACATACAATGACTGTGTGAATAGTATGGCGGCTGCAGCTGAAGTTAGTCAGGGTGGCTCAACACGCCACCAACACTATACAAACAGGAAACAAAAAACAGCGCAATACCGCATAGTGAAGTATATCAAAATATAATTGAATATAAAAAAGGTGAGTAATAGGCGTACATCAGGTAAAGAGAACAAGCGCATTGAGTGCAAATAGCACAACAGGTTACCACACTGCAGCAGGTATCATGGGTCACTGGCAATCGCAGTTGAAAAGAATCGTAGAATCAGCCTCACGTCCTCAGTGGAAGGTGCTGCTGGAACTCTGTCTCTCCGATGGTCTTAGTCTCATCAAAGGAGGATTCCTCTCTGGGATATCAGCATGTGTGCATGCACACAGTAGGATCGCGTCGCAGCCGAATGACATCACAGCGACATAGATGGTAGTCTCTTCCGCACACGTGGTATGCAGATGAGTCCAAAGCGGAACAAAGTCCCGATCTCACCAAAGCAATGAGTGTACAGCTTAAAGTCACAAACTCAGTGACTAAAACACCAAGCATAAGGGGCTAAAATCGTAGCAATAGAAGAGTATTATCCTACGCGTTTCGTAGCAATCACTACTTCATCAGAGAATAATTTAGCAATGGCTATTGTCAGCATTAAATACACCCCCTGCCTTCCGTTTTGGACGGTCGCTGCAGGTAACAGCCAATCGGGTAGAATTGGGCGGCAATCTATGCAGGCTGATAGCCCTTGCTATCAATAAACATGAACACATTTTATTAGAACATAGCACTCAAACAACAAAGGGAATAGAATAAAAACCTAGACGTATGCCTAGAAAGAAGGGAAAGAAATGTTAATAACAATACATAATCATTTCTAAAAAGCATCAAAATCGGAAATTATATAGACCAATTGATAAAAATATAAAAAAATATATAGAAAATGCAATTGAACAGAGAGAAAGGAGATTCAGCTAAGGATAAATTAGTATAGAGCCCAGACATCTATGTCCTCATTTAACCCCTTAGGGGACATCGTATCTAACTTGAAGATCCAAAAGGTTTCTTGAGTAGAGAGTTTCTTAATTCTGTCACCCCTTCTCCTATCACAGGGTATATGTTGAATACTTCTAAACGTCAAATAAGAGGGGTCTTTATCATGATGCAATAGAAAGTGCCGCGACAGTCTGTCATATTGCTTCATAATAAAGACCCCTCTGTTCAATTGCATTTTCTATATTTTTTTTTATATTTTTATCAATGTGTTCAGCATCCAGTCTGTGCAAGTCACAGTTGCGAAGTCCTGGCAGCCGGAGATCCCCCTTACAGCACTTCCGCCCACAGCCCTGCGTCAACCGGATGTGACGTTGATGGGAGCAGAGAAGAAGAGGGAAGAAACACACTGTGTACCGGTGAATTGCTTTATCTATCAGGATTTCGTACAATGACTGTACCTATTATTCCTTATGTGAGTGCATAGCCATATGTTTTATCTGTGATGATCTCCAATACATTTTAAGACGTTATTGCGCAATTTTGGTATTTCTTATTATTTCTGGGTATTCGTGCGGTGGTGGAGAAAAAGTGAAAGCGGTCTACACCTGTGGATATCCATGTTCATTGCTCTAAACAGAGAGAGGAGTGTCTCTGTAATGCCTGATTTTTGAAAGGAAAATTGTGAGTGGATTACCTTTTTCACTAGAAAGAAAGAATTGAGACTGTATCACACTATGTTGCCTTTATTTTTCTTTTTCATATAATCACGTGAACATTGGCGCTCCCCTGAATCTTAGAGGAATTCTGCATAGAATGCCACCCATTTCAACCCGATTGGCTATTACCTGCAGCGACCGTCCAATACGGAAGGCGGGGGGTGTATTTAATGCTGACGATAGCCATTGCTAAATTAATCCCTGATGAAGTAGCGATTGCTACGAAACGTGTAGGATAATACTCTTCTATTGCTACGATTTTAGCCCCTTATGCTTGGTGTTTTAGTCACTGAGTTTGTGACTTTAAGCTGTACACTCATTGCTTTGGTGAGATCGGGACTTTGTTCCGCTTTGGACTCATCTGCATACCACGTGTGCGGAAGAGACTACCATCTATGTCGCTGTGACGTCATTCGGCTGCGACGCGATCCTGCTGTGTGCGTGCACACATGCTGATATCCCAGAGAGGAATCCTCCTTTGATGAGACTAAGACCACCGGACAGACAGAGTTCCAGCAGCACCTTCCACTGAGGATGTGAGGCTGATTCTACGATTCTTATCAACTGCGATTGCCAGTGACCCATGATACCTGCTGCAGTGTGGTAAGCTGTTGTGCTATTTGCACTCAATGCGCTTGTTCTCTTTACCTGATGTATGCCTAATACTCATCTTTTTATATATTCAATTATATTTTGATATACTTCACTATGCGGTTTTGCGCTGTTTTTTGGTAACCGTGGGTGTCCGGGGGTCCTCAGTTTGTCTCCATAGATCCCTGCAGACCTAAGGTACCAACCCTGTCTGTAAAAAAATAAAACATTTCCTACATTTAAATAAATCAATACCCCCCCCACCACCAAACACATATAGTAAAGTAATGTGCAAAATAACTATTATCCAGATATGGATAATAGATTATTTGCCCATTATTAATCACATAAACCAGCAAAAATACAGTAAATAAATACAGTACTACTTACAACATATGATGTATGTCCTCACACGGCCCTGAGGAAGGTCTCCCTGAGAGACCGAAACGTTGGCTTTCGTGTATCTGTTCATTTCAATACAGATTATTTTGGATTACACCTCGCTGGTTGCTGTCTCTTTACTGGTCTTTGGGCTGGTTCGTATGATTTGTGGATTCCTATGGGACTAGCAACTGCCTTTTGCTTTACAATAGAGTGCTGACTGCTTTATTTATGTATATATATATATATATGCAAATATAGCTGTATGCTCATCTGCATGTCTTAGGCAGGTCTGCAACCCCGCCTTTCCCCATTATCACCAGCATACAGCACTTCCACTGCAGCAAGGGATTCTGGGAATTGACATGCAAATGAGCATACAGTGTCACTTTTTGCCTCAAAAACCATTTTTAACATGGTTCCCTATAAGCTTAAGCTTGCTGCATGGTCACAGCTTTGAGCACAGCCAGGGTTAAGGTGCATACCCAGAAAACCACCCACAGACAGCCGTTTCGACCTTGATGGGTCTCATCAGTGTGGGGTTGATTTTACTGGGAATGCAAGAGAGGCTATGGGATAGGCTAAACCATAATACTGAGTTAAGTTATGGTGAGTAAAAAAAGTGACAAAAACCCTCCACAGGAAAGCAAATATGCAAATATAGCTGTATGCTCATCTGCATGTCTTAGGCAGGTCTGCAACCCCGCCTTTCCCCATTATCACCCAGCATACAGCACTTCCACTGCAGCAAGGGATTCTGGGAAATGACATGCAAATGAGCACACAGTGTCACTTTTTGCCTCAATAACCATTTTTAACATGGTTCCCTATAGGCTTAAGCTTGCTGCATGGTCACAGCTTTGAGCACAGCCAGGGTTAAGGTGCATACCCAGAAAACCACCCACAGACAGCCGTTTCGACCTTGATGGGTCTCATCAGTGTGGGGTTGATTTTACTGGGAATGCAAGAGAGGCTATGGGATAGGCTAAACCATAATACTGAGTTAAGTTATGGTGAGTAAAAAAAGTGACAAAAACCCTCCACAGGAAAGCAAATATGCAAATATAGCTGTATGCTCATCTGCATGTCTTAGGTAGGTCTGCAACCCCACCTTTCCCCATTATCACCCAGCATACAGCACTTCCACTGCATCAAGGGATTCTGGGAAATGACATGCAAATGAGCACACAGTGTCACTTTTTGCCTCAATAACCATTTTTAACATGGCTCCCTATAGGCTTAAGCTTGCTGCATGATCACAGCTTTGAGCACAGCCAGGGTTAAGGTGCATACCCAGAAAACCACCCACAGACAGCCGTTTCGACCTTGATGGGTCTCATCAGTGTGGGGTTGATTTTACTGGGAATGCAAGAGAGGCTATGGGATAGGCTAAACCATAATACTGAGTTAAGTTATGGTGAGTAAAAAAGTGACAAAAACCCTCCACAGGAAAGCAAATATGCAAATATAGCTGTATGCTCATCTGCATGTCTTAGGCAGGTCTGCAACCCAGCCTTTCCCCATTATCACTAAGCCTATAGGGAACCATGTTAAAAATGGTTATTGAGGCAAAAAGTGACACTGTGTGCTCATTTGCATGTCATTTCCCAGAATCCCTTGCTGCAGTGGAAGTGCTGTATGCTGGGTGATAATGGGGAAAGGCGGGGTTGCAGACATGCCTAAGACATGCAGATGAGCATACAGCTATATTTGAATATTTGCTTTCCTGTGGAGGGTTTTTGTCACTTTTTTTACTCACCATAACTTAACTCAGTATTATGGTTAATATATATATATATATATATATATATATATATATATATATATATATATATATATATATATATATATGTATATATATGTATATATATGTATATATATGTGTATATATATGTATATATATGTATATATATGTATATATGTATATATGTATATATATATATATATATATATGTATATATGTATATATGTATATATATATATATGTGTATATGTGTATATGTGTATATATGTATATATGTATATATGTGTATATGTGTATATGTGTATATATATATATATATGTGTATATGTGTATATGTGTATATATATATATGTGTATATATATATATGTGTATATGTGTATATGTGTATATGTGTATATGTGTATATGTGTATATGTGTATATGTGTATATGTGTATATGTGTATATGTGTATATGTGTGTATATAATTATATATATATGTATATATATATATGTATATATATATATATACAGTATATATATATATATATATGTATATGTAGCGGTCATGTAAAATGCCTACAGTCATCTCTCCTGCTGGCAGCAAGGCCTGGTAAGTGTGGGCATGCCAGCAGTAATCATGGAGGTTTTCCCTCACACCCTGGTGGGGTGCCCTGTGTATGGATGGGACTGGTCACATGCTCTGACTCCATGGTTAGTGATGTCAGAGGTGTGTCAGCCTCAGAAGTTACATAAGGCACAGCACTGTGTCAAAGAGTTAGTTCTGTCAGAGTTCAAGTCGAGTACAGTTGCTGGAAAGTTCTTGCAAGGTTCAGGAAGGAGTTCAAGTTCTGCAGAGTGTTAGTTATGTTCTAGTAACTCCATGGGAGACTGTGTCCAGGGACCTGGCACAGGGCAGTGATTCCTGCGGGAATAGTGAATCACTAATCTAGGTGACATACCTATCAAAGGGGAGCACAGGCGAGATGATCGGCTAAATACACCCCATTGTGGAGGGCAGCTATGCCCACCGTGACAATAAAGATGGAGCTGATCAGAGAAACCCCTGTGTGTGAGAGTCCAATGATTACGCAGGAGGTTGCACCACCGAGGAGTTCCTCGTCAGGATCATCCCCATGCGGACGCAGGGACCCTGGTGAGGTGGAGGCGCTGCACTGGAACTAGGTGAGACTCAGCACACTACCTCAGCTGCCTGTCTGATGGGTCCTCCCCACACACCATCATGCGGGAGACTCAGGAGTCCTGTAGCCAACAGGTGCACCATCAGGCATATCTACACTGTAATGGGGTCCGGTTAGACCACAGGGGCCAATGTGAGATTGGGTGGGTCAGGCCGGGCCAGAAACACCGTTACATATATATATATATATATATACATATATATATATATATATATACATATATATATATATATACATATATATATATATATATATGTATATATATATATGTATATATATATATATATATGTATATATATATATATATATATATATATATGTATATATATGTATATATATAATTAACCAATATACAAAGAAATGGTTAAGGAATACCAAAACAAATACAAATAAAAACATCACATCGCAACATCCTCCAGAAGGAAGAAGAGGACCAGGGCGTTACAGAAGAAGAGACAGAAGACCCCCCAGAAGACCCCAGAAGAATGACGGTATGAATTACAAATGGAAAGAAAGAAGAAAAAGACATGTTTTTTGTGTTTTTTTTGGTTACCTTGTTCCTGTTGTGTGGGTTAGGTCGAGAGCATGCGGTGTCCCTGGGATTCGGTGGGTGAGGTCATCTAAAGGTAAGGAAACAAAAGAAATGTATGTTGTTTAACTTTTGCATGTTTTTGATTTTATTTTTATGTAATAGTTTTTTTTTTATGCCCATTTATTGCCCCTGAATGTATGTTTGTCCCTATAGATATAATACATACAGGGATAATCAATGGGTGTTTTTTTATTTTTTAGGTAATTGAATTGTTTTTTATGCCCAGTTAGTGCCCCTGTATGTATGTTTGTCCCTATAGATATACATACATACAGGGCTAATCAGTGCTTGTAATGCAAATGCTTGTTTTGCTTGATTTTATATATTTTTAATGTATTTTGCTGGTTTGTTTCCAAATGTGTGTGCAACGTAATTTTTATTTTTATTTAGTTAGATGTAATTTTTTGTCCTGTTTTCAATTGTTTTTTTCAGGGGTGGGGGGGGGGTGGCTTTTTAATAGTGGCTTATTTTTGATAGTTAGATTTTGGCTGATGGTGGCTAGTTTGAACTTGCATTTTTTCTGAATGGTTTGGTTTTGGGATTTTAATAGGGAATTGTGTAATTGATTTGGATTGGACTGTAATTAATTTTGGATTGGATAAAGTGATTGTTGGTAATTGATTTCTGTTTACTTCTTGCTTTGTTTTACTTTATTATTGTTTGGATGGCATAGTATCTTGTTTGTAATTGTTTCTTTTATTTGAAGCATTGATTGGCATAGTGTTACATGATGCACAGATTATTGCATCATGTACACACTGTACTTACTATTCAATTGTTTGATTGGCATTTGTCAGAAATTTAACTGGCTATGTGATGTTTTGATTTTGAGATGTTACTGTATGTGATGTTTTGATTTTCATATGTGCTGTGTTTGATGTTGCGATGTGATGTTTTTATTTGTGCATGTTTTGGTATTATTTAACCATGTCTTTGTATATTGGTTAATCATGCCCATATTATATGTATATATATATATATATATGAACTCCTGACAAAGTCACGTGGATTGACGAAATGCATTGAGACAAGATGTGTGACGTCATCGCAATTGGACTGGAGAGAGGTGCCTTACAATTCCCTGCAGCTGCAGCCATTTGAATCCCTCGCTACTGGGGCTCCACTACACGCACAAGACGTGCCTGTGAAGCGCTGAGAGGAGCTGGGATGCTTTAGGCATTAGCTGTATGCTGCATCCATTTGATGTCCAGGTGCAATACCCCACTGTGGATCTCTCCGTCCATGCTGTTTGACTCCCACAGAGATTTCTCTCCCACAAATGTGTTTTTAAAGGATCCTGTAAGTGCATTTCCTTTTAATAAATTTGCCATGTTTTTTATACAGTCACGCGCGATGGAGTTTGCGCTTCTTTTTGTGTTATATATATGTATATTATATATATATATATATATATATATATATATATATATATATATATATATATTTATATATATACTTAGTTAAGTTATGGTGGGTAAAAAAAGTGACAAAACCTCTCCACAGCAAAGCATATAACAAATGGAAATATTACTGTATGCTCATTTGCATGTCTTAGGCAGGTCTGCAACCCTGACTTTCACCATTATCACCCAGCACACAGCACTTCCACTGCATTAAGGGATTCTGGGAAATGACATGCAAATCTTACCTCCTTAAGCGTCTTTTGGAGTGATTCCAATGCGGTTCAGCTCAGGAGACCCCCTGCCAATGTACACTATTATTATAAAGTATATTTATACAGTACGATCGCCTGTAAGAGACGTGCATGAGTACGCAGCGTCTCCATGCAGTTCTTACAGGCTTTTTTTTCTATCATCTTTCGCGCTTTACAAGTTTAAGCGTGATAGCAGGGGGGGGGGAGGGAAGCAGCTTGCGCGATCTGGCATATTTTTGCTCTGCTGGAAAAAAATGCCCTGAACATGTTAGTGACTCACGCTTTTGACTTCACTTTTTTTCGGCCGAGCAAAAATGTTCCAAATCAGCACAAAAAATCAGAGCTTAGTGAATCATTGTCTTTATAAATTGTTATTGTCATTAAAAAGGTTTTACACTATCAGATGCTTGTGTGCTCTTCTGCTCCCTTCGACCAAGATAACTTTTAGTGTAAATATAATATCATATGTATAATGTAGATGTCAAAATATTTATTTTGATTGAAGTTAAGCTTTAGTAGTGAGAGGGGATGGGGGGGAGGGGTTATTGAGGGCCTTATTTTAGTAGCTTCGATAGCCAACTCTTCGAAGATTTTGAGCAGCTGTCACAAAAATTTGCTAGGTAGCTATTCAGAAAGCCTCGATGAGTTGGTTAAATCGTGTGGGGAAAGCATTTTCTTGCTATTTCTGGCTCCTGGCCAAACAAACCGTGCGGAAGCTGGTGATTAGCTCAAACTCGTATTTTTACAGAAAAGTTGCTGTGACGGTGAGAGGGGTAACTAGGCTATCTATAAAAGTATTATGCCCGGCTGCTTACCTCTGATCGATTTTTGTGGTTTTAGATTGTCAGCTCTTGAACCTGTTTGTTGTACATGCCATGTATGTAATTGTGCGGCAATAAAGAATTGTCTGTGTTTTACCTTTAAAGGTGTGCCAGCAAGCAGAGATTGCTAGGCTGTGACCTTCATGGGGGGTTTTACGAAGAGTGTTTTGTCAGAATGTGTCTAGGTAGCCGGGCTCCAGAGTTGCTAGATATCCCAAAAATGTACCCCGGATTTACCTCAGATTCTAGGATACATTGAGACACATTGCTCTGGGCAAAATCCCCCTTGAAAACGCTTGCGTGACTCACCGCAAGGACTCCCTGCTTCAGCGCAGATCAGAAAGGTAAATGGGGCCTAGGGATGTGTGGTATCCCTGAAATGGTAAAGGGGTCCCTAGTATAAAGGGGGATGCACAGTTAATGCCCTGCTCACTCAGAACCTGGTATAGGGGTTCTGGGGTTACTCCAACCATATATAAGGTTGTGAGGGTTTTTATGAAACCTAAGTCCGGTTTTCAAGAAGGGAATGAGATACAGCCCAGAGAATGAACCTATGCATTTTTTTATTCTACCTCAGGATTTTAAAAGTCTACAGTAAGTCATGTTTGCAGTGTGTGAGAGATATGGCTAGTGGGAATAAAAGAAGAGAGTCTCATTCTATCTATCTAACCAGAAGACTTAGACAGAATACAAGTGTAAAGTATATTTTATTAAACAGGTATGTTTAAAATGTATTATGCTTGTGCACTGTAAAATTAGCTGGGACTTTCAAAGCCGGTGTTCTGAGTGATTCAGGGGTCTACCAAACTGTGGTGCCACTGTGTCTACTCGAGTTCCGGACTTGAAAGCCACAGATGCTGCCAGAGGTGCTAAGAACATTTGGGCAGGATGGCTAGACGAAGTACCTAAGTCTTGGGATCAATGCTAACCGTTCCGGCTAGCATTCGCCTTCCCAGACCTGGAGGCACTTAGCCCCGTGGGTGGCTTCTGCATAGCAAGTAGCTAAAGTGGCAAACTCGCGCAGGCCTTTGTTTCATTCAGAAGATCCGCTTGCCCAGCTTCAGAAGACTGGCAGCCATCTGATGGAAAGTTCCCACGCTGGGATTGGTTATAGTATTTTGTGAATGAACTCCAAAATACTATAAGAAACCCTGCAGCCAATCCGGACGACAGATTATAAGCCCCAAGACAGCAGCAAAAAATTCAAAATCTCCAAAAGATGCTCTCAGAGAAATATCAGGGAGACGGCATCAGAAATTTAAAGGCGAGAGATTTTCTAAGTCCCACTTTTCGGGCCTATTTCTGAAAAGAGAACGTAGCGGTTGCTGGTATTGCAAGCCAAAAAGAGTATCAGGGCATTTGGTACTATCTTCCGGTCAAGGGATTCAGCAGCTCTGTAGCAGATCAAGCGTGGCGTCAGGAACTTCATTCTAGGATATTTCGGGCCAAGTCCCGGTTAACCTAAAGACTTTGTTTTATGGACTGTTTCACCTAGGAAAGGCTACTTTTGCAGCCCAGACCCCCAGTAAGTGTGTTTTCTCTTCTATTTTGTAATCCACTGTGTGGGACGTCTGTTTCTATAGAATAAATGACAATTTGTTTTACTATTTGGTTTTACACAAATACTGCACCGACACACTTTATTCGAGCAAATACCCAGTATTTACCTGGCAGAAACCTGGAATGCGCCGCTCCTCACCTCTGACAAGCCCCGTTGCGTTTGCCTTCCCAGCCTGGGTTCATGCCTGGCTGATGGGCGGCTGATCTGTTAAATGATAATGATTAGGATTTAATAGGCTGCAATGCTTCGCGTGTCTACCAGATGGCATAAATTCATGAATTGTAATGCAGTATATATATATATATACTGTGCAGTATTGCAGCCAGCGGGAATAAAATGCTTCAATCCCTGCCTGGAAAATAACCCAATGCACTCGGGCAGAAAACAGTCACAAACCTCAATACACCCGGGTATACCCGAATTCGTGGGACTAGCCGAGCTCGAATAAAGTGTGTCGCCAGTGTATGATTTCGGTATAAAGGTGTAAAGGCCTGGTGTCCCGTGACAGTAGCTATTCTAGTAGCCTTGATAATCTCATCAGAGCTCTGGAATTGCAATTTTATCAAAGATTTATTTTGCCAGCCTTGGGGATCCGGGATCAGAAAGCAGGACTTAGAAAAAATGCATTTTTCTGCATCAGATTGAAGCCGGGACTCTCCGTAGTTGATACACATTGATATCAGCTCCAGGGACCCCCGGCATCAATCTGATGCAATACAAATACATCTACAGGCAGTTTCATTACAGTACCTTAGTGGCTAACCGCTAAGGTAATGAAGGGGTTAACTACCAGTGCCAGGTTTATTGTGGGTAGCGGGGCTGGGTGAAGGTGATATTTGGCCCATGGTGGGTGTTTAGGCCTTGCGTGGGTTTGTTGGAGGAGTTAACCTCTTCAGTACCTTAGCGGCTAGTACTGCTAAGGTAATGAATGGATTAATACCTCCCGCTACCCCCCGGTAGGCATACCCACAATAAACATTACAACAAAATACAAACACAATACTAAACAATACACCCATTCATTGCCAGTGTGGTTACATACTGTATGCCCTCAATGGGAGCAAAGGTAATCCCAATGGCAAGGAATGGGCACCCCCTATACCCCCAACAACCCTCCTCAACACATACAGTACAGTAATGGGCAAAATTAATAGTTTCCTGATATGGATAATAGTGCATTTGCCCATTCAAAATAAAAGATTAGCCAGCATAAAGTAAATAAAACTTCTACTTACCCCTGCCAGGATGAAGGGCGACCTCATCACTGTCCTCCATGTCCATGTCCTCTATTGGCAGGAACACAGTAATAAAAAATACCCCTAACCCTTTAATCACCATAGCGGTTGTAATCACTAAAGTGATTAAGGGGTTAACCCCCTTCTCCACTACCCACCCAGGCAGTCTAACCACCCACCCCGGGGCAACTAGTCCAACTCTCAACCCATTGATTGGTGCATTTGTACATCATGCCCATATAACATGGACATGATAAGCCTCTGTAGCAGTCATTGGGCAACCTAAACTGCACCAAAAATACACAACAATATCCAATCACCTAAAAACCAGAACAATAAAATAAATCAAACCTCTAAACACCATAACAAAAAAGGAAATCAAACCTCTAAACAACACAATAAGATAAATCAAATCTCTAATCAACACAACATGAAAAGAAATCAAAAGCCTAAACATCAGAAGAATAAAAGAACTTAAAAACCTAAACAGCAAAAGAATAAAATTAATCAAACACCTAAACACCACATCAATAAAATAAATCAAACGCCTAAATAATCCAAACATTTCATAAAAACAAGTCTTCCAAATACGTAACAATTAACCCAAAACTATAAACAGAAATACAAAACATAACTATTAATTCAAAACACCCATTTGCCAACAAATTCATTGACTGACACTGTATTTATCTATTCCCTAAATTGGCACAAATAAATACATTGGCAGTCAATTGGCAAACAAAAAAATATATAAAAATACAATAAAAAAACCTGAAAAATACAAATTACATACATTCAATATGTCTTACCTTTAGATGTCTTCAACCTCAGAATCCTGGTGTAACTGGAAGCTCTCGATCAGTGACGCCATCCTCTGTGATCCTCAGCCATCTTCGCGATCCTCAGCATCAGGTAAAAAAATCTTCTTTCTTCAATGTTCTTTCTTCAATGCTCTTTCTTCAATGCTCTTTCTTCAATGCTCTTTCGTCAATGCTCTTTCGTCAATGCTCTTTCGTCAATGCTCTTTCGTCAATGCTCTTTCGTCAATGCTCTTTCGTCAATGCTTTTTCGTCAATGCTTTTTCGTCAATGCTCTTTCGTCAATGCTCTTTCGTCAATGTTCTTTCTTCAATGTTTTTTCTTTGTACTCCATTGTAATCCAGTGTGAGATGTTGTATTGTTGGCTTCTTAAGCTAAAATGAGACGGAAAAGGCCTTATATAAAACCTGTGATGTTACATTTTAGGGTCCGATGGTACAGCTCCAATCCAATTGAGCACTGTAACATGTGACAGGCTTAAAAAAAATAAGGATGAGCGCATGCGCGAGGTCAGACTGCATGGCTGTGTGACTCTGTTGCTCCATGCCCCGTTCTGACAAAATCAACGAGAAAACGGAATAAAGCGCTAAAAACCTAACTGATTTTTGCTCTTAACTGACCAAGAACACTACAATGTCTAAAAAAACAACAAAGACCCCCAGCAAAAAGGTTTTGCCGGAGTATTTTGTGGACGGAAGATCCCGCAGGGCCTCAGCAGCAATGGCCCCCATCTCCCACCCGGGATCGGAATCAGAAGGGGACGGCGAACCGCGGGATCAGGGACTCCTATCGGCCCGCCGCTGTGACATAGAGCGGCTGTATAACGACCTGAAGGGGGTCCTGCAGGCGGAGATCCGTGCACTGACCAGGGAGGTAGGGGGACTGGGGTCCCGCGTGCAGGAGATGGAGGTGCGGGTGGACGAAAACATCACAGCAACCCAAAAAAACACAAAGAAAACTGGGGAATTACAGGCGCAGATCAATGAGCTCAGGGACCGGCAGGAGGATGCCGAAAATAGAGATCGCCGGAATAACGTGCGTCTCCGGGGGATCCCGGAATCCATAGGAGATTGTGAAGATTTTGTACAAAGATGGCTGCAGCACATATGTCCTGAATCCCCTGCAGAGCTGCTACACATAGATCGTTGCCACAGAGCGCTCAGATCCAAACCCCAACCGACTGACCCCCCCAGAGACATAATAGTACGCCTGCACCACTACCGCACAAGAGAAGAAGTGCTAAAGTGTTCCCGAAACACCCCCTCTATGGACTTTGAGGGGACGAAAATCGTGGTGTTCCAGGACCTGTCCCCTGTCACTTTGGCCCGTCGGAGGGACCTCTGGCCCGTCACTAGGGTCCTGAGGGATCGGGCGGTCCGCTATCGCTGGACCTTTCCCTTTGGGTTAATGGTCCTGCGTAATGGCCGCCCGATACACTTAAAAACAGCTGAAGAAGGACCAGGGTTCCTAAAGAAACTGGGTCTGAATGCGGGGTCCAGTGTTGTGCAGGAGGAGTCTGAAGAGCCCGCCCCGGGCCCCTCGTGGTCCACGGTGGGGCGAGCAGCCAGAGAGGAGTCAGCCCGGGACTAAAAGTTCAATATCCCTAGGCGGGATTGCATCGGCACCCGACAGGTGCTCAGTTAAAGTTTTCAGTTAAGTTGCCACACAGTACTGACCTAATACAGGACCCTATTAAAACCCCCTGCATTGGATACCCCCAAAGCAAGCATCCGCTTGACCAACAGCCCTACAACAAACGAAATGGAGGCCGAATCAATAAAATCATTGTACCCACCTCGTGTTCCCCGCATGGTGGCCAAGATGGAGCTGGAGGGGTCTCCACCGTGACCCGCAGAATACGGAAGAGACAAGGGCGGGAAGAACTCACAAGGCGGGAAAGGCTCATCGGAGAAAGGGGCGGCAGCATCGGCAGACACGTCTCCCCCGAGGTACATCCTAATCCAAAATGGCTTCCAGAGGAATGACGTCAGCGGAAGGGGCGGGCCTAACAGCGGCCATATTGGAGGAGGCGGACGTTGCCGTGATATCCATCCGTGAGACGGTGAAGGCAGCCAGAGGGGGCGGTGGATCCCCTATACAGAGGACAGCGATCGAGCGCTCACCGCATGCGGCACCCACGCTACAGAGAGCTGAGGAGAGAGTCCCAAATACCGGCCACCTTCTATAGGACACAAAAGAGGACATGAATTTCGGGGGTTTGCGGGAAGGGGGGAGGGAGGGGAGGGGGGAGGAGAGAGGGGAGGGGGGAGGAGAGAGGGGAGGGGGGAGGAGAGGGGAGGAGAGAGGGGAGGGGGGAGGAGAGAGGGAAGGAGGGAGGGAAGGAAGGAGGGAAGGGGGTAGAAGGAGAGACACCCCGCACTAAGCAGAGAGAGGGGGGTGGGAAGGGAGAGGGGGGTGGGAAGGGGGGGGGGGAAGAAGGGACACCCCGCACTAAGAAGAAGGAGGGGAAGGAAGGACAGAGTTAGAGGACAGCTCTATAAGGGCCCTAGGAGAAGATAGGGAGAAACTAGACGAGAAAGAGAAACAAGACAGGAAGATGAGTTAAATAGTAGGAAAGAATAGGCGGGTCTAAAACGCAGAGTAAACGGAGAGCACGAATATAGAAAGTGAATAGAAGCGGAGAGCAGAGGAAGAAGCACTAGATGCTGAGAGGGGGAGTAAGGGAGATTAGCTGAAGGCAAAAGCAACAAGGAGGTTTGAAAAGGGGTGGTGATCATAGAAGGGAAAGGCAAGTTGAGTGAGGGAACGAGATAAAGAAGAGAGTGAAAAGGTGACAAAATGGAGAGGCATTTATAAAACGGAATAGAAGAGGATAACATATAGGAGGTGTAGGCATAAGAGGGTGTCGAAGTAAGTGAGAAAAACAGAAGGTGCAGAGGGGACCAGGAGGTTACAGGAGAAGAGAGTTGAGACACACCTAGGAATATTAGGCTACATTTTATATTCGTATGGCCATTAGAGAGATTGGAAACGAGTGCATCCCTTGAAGGATTAGAAAAGAAGATATAAATAGGAGGGGTAAATACATAATTAAAGAAGGATACACCAAAATAAAGGAAAGAGTATGTCCACCCCCCCTTACACTCTAGGGAAGTCTAGATACCAGGATCCAGGCATCATAGGCCGCCCCCCCCCCCCCATGTAAGGATACACGGAGAGAGATAAGAGGCATAGGAGGACACAGCCCCAAGGCAATGCACAGTGCCTATACCTAAGCAGAATAGGAGGGTCAGTCAACAAAGGCCCTAGGCAGGGATGGAGGCAACACACTCTGTGCATACGGGTACAGGGGAAAGAGCAAGAAGTCAGTACAGCATATAGTTATCGTTGAAAGTTTGAAGTTTTCCGTTGTTATATAATACATATTGTCGGAGCGGGGGGGAGCGGTGGAGTTCGGGCCGGCCCTGATCACCGCATGCTCTCCATGCCGGGACCGTATGGGACACTAACCAAGGTTCCCGGCAAAGTCCCTTGGGAGGGGCGGGCGGCAGGGATAGAGGAGGGATACCAATTGGGAGTGCATTGGGCCCCCTCAGCCGAGTGCCCAGGGGCTAGGGTCACAGGACCAAGGTGTTGGTACCAAGGTCATGTGACCAGTGACCTAAAAATTGTTTCTTCTTTTTTTTTGTTTGTCTACATGTTACCCTCCCCCCCCCCACTTGTGTCTATCCCCTTCCGGCAGCAGGTTACAGACCCTCTAGATCGGAAAGAGGAGCTGGGTGCAGTCAGACGACAGCAAGAAAAGCTGGCACAACGAGCCCAGATGCAGCAACAGAGGGTTAAGCAGCGCAACTGTAACACACAACTCGCCACAGCCGCTACGAAGATGGTCCCCGAGATTCCGCACAGATGAGTAGCGAAATTACTATGATCTCACATAATGTAAAGGGGTTCAATAGTCCCACTAAACGAAGAATCGCCTTCAGGGAATATAATCGTAGAAAAGCGGATATAATTTTTCTGCAAGAGACACACTTCTCCCGCCAAAACCACCCTAAATTCTTAGATAAGAGCTACAGAACAATCTATTTAGCATCTGCAGATGTCAAGAAGAGAGGCGTGGCCATAGTCTTACATAATAGGATTGCCCTGACCATTGACAAACAATATGCTGACCCGCAGGGTCGATTTCTAATCTTGACGGGCACACTACAAAATCAAACGGTTACATTAGTGTCAGTGTACGCACCCTGTGAACCAAACCCTGTTTTTTTCGAACACCTGTTTACTAAACTACACAAAATCGCTAAAGGATCAATCTTTCTGGCGGGCGACCTAAATCGCACATTAAACCCTGACTTGGACAGATGCACGCAAACTAACACAGCCCAAAAACAGGACTTACTAACCATACGCAATGGCCTCCAGGACTGTCAGCTGACAGACGTATGGAGGGAACAACACCCAATGACTCGAGAGTACACGTTCTACTCAAACCCCCACAACAGATACAGCCGAATAGACTACTTCCTAGTGTCAAGTAGAGTGGTTCCAGTGGTAGGCCATACAGAGATACATGAGATCTCATGGTCTGACCACGCGCCTATTGAGCTGAGGTGCACGATAGTAGGGCTCGACAGACCCGGAGCAAACTGGAAGCTCAACGAGCTTCTTCTCAAGGCCCCTGCTACAGAAAAAGCGATACGAGACCGGATAAAAGAATTCATTAGCGAAAATATAGGAAGTGTACAGTCGCAGGCCACGCTTTGGGAGGCCCATAAGGCTACTCTCAGGGGTTTCCTTATGAATATAGCGGGTAAGCGGAAGCGGGAGAAAGAGACTAAAATAAAAGAGTTGCAGACGAAACTGACACGCCTCGCTGCACAGCATTCCGCGGACAAAAACCAGAACACGTGGCAAGAATTAATAGATACTAAAGCGGCCCTCAATTTGGTGTTATCCTCCCAAGCCGAGAAGGAGTTGACTTGGTCCAAACGCAGATTCTATGAAAAAGCCAACAAGCCAGATACCTTACTAGCCAACAAGCTCCGAAACAAGCCCCCAAATTTTAGGATAGAGAAAATCAGAACACAACAGGGTGACCTTACCTCCGATCCGAGACAGATAGTGGAAGCATTCCGAAAATACTATGCTACACTGTATGACGGAGATAAGGTCTCCCACAATCCAAAAACCGCGGTTACACTGCAGAAGTTCCTATCAGAGGCACAGCTCCCGACCCTGGGCAGGGTGGAGAGAGAGGTTCTACAGGGTGATTTCACCCTAGAAGAGATAACAGAGGTAATTAAGTCCCTTAAACCAGCCAAGGCCCCAGGCCCCGACGGCTACTCCAATTTATATTATAAAAAGTTCGGTAAAATACTAGCTCCCCATCATCTGAAGTTATTTAACGGGATTCTGGAAGGAGATCCCTTCCCGGCCCAGATGCTCCAGGCGTCTATCTCAGTGATCCACAAACCCGGTAAGGACCCGGCAGACTTTAAGAGCTACCGGCCAATCTCCCTAATTAACTCAGATATAAAAATCTTCTCCAAATTAATAGCAAACAGGGTAGGCAGAGTCCTTCCGGGCCTGATTCACCCGGATCAAGTAGGCTTTATTCCAGGCAGACAGGCAGCAGATAACACCAGACGGATAATAGACTTGATAGATCTGGCGAAAAAGAAAAACATACCGTCTATGGTGTTGAGCCTGGATGCCGAGAAGGCATTCGATCGGATCGACTGGTCTTACCTACGGCAGACGCTTGGGGTGTTTGGGTTCGGGAATCGTATTTTGGAGGCGATAATGGCCCTTTACTCAGGTCCCACAGCGCGTGTAAGGCATCAGGGCTTCCCGTCGGAATTATTTGATATAAGAAGTGGGACCCGTCAGGGTTGCCCGTTATCCCCGCTACTTTTTGCTCTTTGTATCGAACCCCTCGCAGCCCATATTAGGTTATGCCCAAATATAACAGGAATTCAAACGGAGGGACAGCATCATAAAACTGCACTATATGCAGACGATGTGATCCTTACTATCTCTAAACCTCTGACAACTCTGCCCAACGTCTTTGAGATCCTGGGCACCTTTAGCATGGTCTCCGGGTTTAAAATTAACCAGGCCAAGTCAGAGGCGCTCAATATCAACCTGCCAAAACCAACCGAAAAATTACTAGAACTTAACTTTAATTTCCATTGGCAAGCCTCCGCAATCAAATATTTAGGGGTATATATCACCAGGGATTACAATACCTTGTATAAGGCAAATTTCCCCAAGATGATGAAGAAGTTAAAGGAGGATCTCAGGGTGTGGGCGGGTTACGGGATATCTTGGTTTGGCAGGATCAACAGCGTAAAGATGAACCTGTTGCCCAAGCTATTATATCTGTTTCAAACCCTACCAATACCGATAATTAAATCAGAGATCCATGCCCTTCAAACTCACATCATACAATTCATTTGGAATAAAAAACGCCCACGAATCGCAAGAAGTCTACTGACAAAACCAGTGACAAAAGGAGGACTATCGGTACCTTGCTTGATGGCGTATTATAAAGCGGCACAATTGACCCAAATCATTCTGTGGCATGCAGACCCCACAAAAAGAAGGTGGACAGAATTGGAGGGAGAATGCTGTGCGCCAGTTGCACTCCATAACTTGATCTGGCTTCCAAAACGATGCATACGCGACATCGGAACGCCGCTCTGCGCAGTAGCGAACTCCTTAGCGGTCTGGGAGACAGCTAAATTTAAAGCTAACTTAACCACCCCCCACACATTAATGACCCCCCTATGGGGTAACCCGGACTTTGCTCCGGGTCTGTCGTTCGATAAATTTGTAAAGTGGACGCAGGCGGGATATAACCGATTAAAAGACCTGGGGGGTAAGGGATCTATCAAAACGTTCGATTGGTTCAAAGAAGCATCAAATTTCCCAAATTCAGAATTATTTAGATTCCTCCAGGTCAGGGCATTCTATAACAAATTTCCTGTTCGTCCTGCACGAACCAATTTTGAACAGCTGTGCTCCAGACCAACGGACACACGGGGACTGACATCTCGGATGTATAGGGAGGTAGTCTGTCCGGCTGGTAAGGACCCCCCCCGCCTACGATACATGCGACAGTGGGAGACAGAGTTAGGGGAGACCTTAGAGGACGATGACTGGAAATACATATTGCAATCTGCAGCGAGAAGTTCAATATGTGTCACATTAAAGGAGAACGCATATAAGGTCCTTATGCGGTGGTACCACACCCCGGCTAAATTGTCTAAATTTGTCAGAGGATATTCGCCGCTCTGCCCTAAACAGTGCGGGGAATTAGCTGACCTAACACACATGCTGTGGTCTTGTCCAAGAGTGGTCCCGGTTTGGGAAAGAATTCGAGACTGGCTACAAGGGATGCTTGACTTAGAGATCCCCCTGGACCCGTGGCTGTTCTTACTGGGCAGACGGCCCCGGGCTATGTCTAGAACGACACACAAATTAGTCATGCATTTTGCGACAGCCACTCGATGCGAGATAGCAGCACTGTGGAAGCAGAACGAGATTCCAATTATCCCCAAAATTAGGAACAGAATTTGGCACGTATGCCAGATGGAACAGTTAACAAGTTGGGTTAACGACTCTGGCACTAAATTTTTAAAAATATGGACCCCATGGCTTGAGCAAACTAACATAACGGGGGTAGACGCTGCCTCAATTTTGCACTAATAACAATAAATGCGCTCTCCTTGGATGAGACAGACTAAACAGGGACATAGGACAACTCTAGTCAGCGCCTGCTCACATGTACATCAAACAAAAAAAGCTCGTTAGAGGAACCGTAAGCAGTCAGACCCAAAGCTACCCTCCTCCACTACCACGTCGGATCTTACCATCCTCTGCTCCCCCCCCCACCACATGTATACCCCCCCCCCCCCAGTCTTGTGAGTCTTGTATGTCTTGTTTTGTTTCCCTGTTTAGGACTAGAATATTGATGATGTTGTTAAACAATGTTAAAAAAAGTTTTTAAAAGTGGACTGTGATTGTAATGTACGCCAATGGGAGGTGAGTCTCTGTATCTTTACTTTCCACAAATAAAAATTGAAAGTTGAAAAAAAAAAAAAAAAAAATAAGGATGTGACATCATCTCCAAGGGAGGTACATCATATCCTTAAAACCACATGGCTGCCATCACATAGTACTACAGCCAATCGGATTGGGGACAATCCGATTGGTTAAAGTACCATGTGACATGTTTCATTTTTTTAAAGGATGTGACACCATCATTAAGGGTGATGTCACATCCTTTTTAAAAAGGCTTCCGTCACATGGTACAGGAACCAATGAGAATGTGAGCGTACCACGTGGTATATCTCACAATCCCATTGTTTCCTGTACCATGTGATGGCAGCCATTTTTAAAGGATGTGATATACCCCTTAAAGATGATGTCACAACCAATTACAAAATAAAACATGTCACATGGTACTTCAACCAATCGGATTGTTCCCAATCCGATTGGCTGTAGTACCATGTGATGGCCACCATGTGGTTTTATGGATGTGATGTCCCTCCCTTGGAGATAACGTGACATCCTTAATTTTTTTTTTAAGCCAGTTGGTGGTACAGTGTCCAATCGGATTGGAGCTGTACCACCTGACCCTAAAATGTGACATCACAGGTCTTATACAGTATAAGGCATGCTCTCTCTCATTTTAGTTTAAGAAGCTGACGAGACAACATCTCCCACTGGATTACAATGGAGTACAAAGAAAGAACATTGAAGAAAGAACATTGAAGAAAGAACATAGAAGAAATAAAAAATGTTTTACCTGATGCTGAGGATCAGGCGTCGCTGATCCAGAGCTTCCAGATACACTGGGATTTGTAGAGTGAAGACAACTAAAGGTAAGAAAAATATTGAATGCGTGTCATTTTGGTTTTCAGTTTTTTTTATTTTATTTAAAACAAAATGTGCTTGCCCTTGATTGCTAATGTATTTATCTGTGCCCCTTTAGGGTATAGATAAATACAGACAGGCAATGCATTTTTTGGTCAATGGTTGTTTTGAATTAATTGTTATGTTTTGTATTTCTGTTTATTGTTTTGAGTTAATTGTTATATATTTGGAGGATCTGTTGAAGTGAAACGTCTATGCTGGCACCTAGTACCATACTAAAATTTCCCTTGGAGTAAATTGCTTTGTTGGTGGCAGAAGAGCAATCCTGGAAGTGACATCACTGCTGGCAGAAGAGGTTGTCGGCTCTGCTTGCAGATCAGCGAGCATGCACAGAGGCCTCTTGCACTCGGCGACCACGACGCGCATGCGCAGAGGCATCCAGAGCATGGTGCTCATGGCGCAGAGGACCACAGCAGCAGCATAGGTGAGACACACACAGAGACACAGATAAAGACACACACACACAAACACACACTGAGACACACACACAATGAGACACACTCACCGAGACACACACACAATGAGACACACACACCAAGACACACACACAATGAGACACACACACTGAGAAACACACACAGACACACACACACAGACACACACACACAGACACACACACACAGACACACACACACAGACACACACACACACACTGACAAACAGACACAGAGACAAACACACACTGACACACAGACACACACACACACTGAGACACAATGAGACACACACTGAGAAACACACACTGAGATACAAACACACAGACACACACTGACACACACACACACACACACACACACATACACACACTAAGAGACACAAACACAGAAACACACACAGGCATACAGAGACACACACAGGCATACAGAGACACACACAGACACAGAGACACAGACACACAAAAACACAGACACACAGACAAACACACACACAGAGACACACACAGAGTCACACACACAGAGACATACACACACACACACAGAGACACACACACGCAGAGACGCACACACGCAGAGACACTTTGGGGGCTATGCACTAAGCAGTGAGCTTTTGCGCAAGGCTGGAAAAAAATTGCACGTCCGTTAAAAAGTGATGCCGGAGGCGCGATTCACTAAGGCCTTGAGCCCATTTTCTATCGGACGTGCCAAAAACTGGCTTATCGTGCTTACAATGTTTTTTCCCTCTGCTAGCGCACTGAAACTTCACGTACGATAGCTGATAGAAAAAAAAAGCCGCCTGTAACATTTGCATGGAGATTCTGCATCTCCATGCACAGCTGTTACAGGCGATCGTACACAAAATAAATATATTTTAATAATAGTGTACATGAGCAGGGGGTCTCCGGAGCTGAACCACATTGCTTTGAGGTCCGGGGACCCCCTACTTCAGGAGATACAGGCCCCGTTATGGGGTGCCGGTATCCCCTGCACTTTTAAAGCTTCCGCGTCACGTGACCGGGACATTTAAATTCTGCAGGGGATACCGGCACCCTTTAACGGGGCCTGTATCTCCTGAAGTAGGGGGTCCCGAGGCTGAAACCAATGCGGTTCAGCTCTGAGACCCCCTACACATCTACACTACTGTCAAAACACACACAACAATAACCAATAATTTATTACAGTAGCGGCTATCCGCTATGGTAATAAAGCTGCATTAATGTACATTTTAATAATAGTGTGCGGGGGCAGGGGGTCTCCTGAGTGGAACCGCATTGATTTCTGGCTCAGGGACCCCCTGCTTCCCAAGTTACAGGCCCCTGTATGGGGCATCGGATGCCAGTGTCGCCGCCATCTTTATAGCGTCCAAGACACGACGTGGCAATGAAGGGGGTAAGACACAATAGAATGATTATTGGGGACAATTGCCCCCAATTAACATTGCAATATACAACACACATCCACCCCCCCCCCGACCCTAGCACATACAATACAATTACTATTATCCACATATGGATAATAATGCATTTGACCATTTTAAATACATGAATCACAATAAATACAGTAAATACATATTACACTTACCTTTTCCAGGCACCCACGATGAAGCCGTCTTCATCCTCATCCTGCCCATGTCCCCCTCCGGTGCTGCAAAACATACACAAGAATACAAATAGCCAATGTAATGTCACCTAACCCCTTCATTACCTTAGCGGTTAATAACCACTATAGTAATTAAGGGGTTAACCCACCCTGCACCGATACCAACCCTTCACCCATTCATTTGTACAGTTCGTATAATATATATATATATATATATATATATATATATATATATATAACACCAATATACAAATAAATGTTAAAGGATTACATAAACATGCATAAATAAAAACATGAAATCTTAATCTCAAAATCAGCACATTGCATAATAACATTAAACCAGCAGCACATTGCATCTTAAAATTAAACCAGCAGCACTTTAAAAAATAAATTATATCTCCTCTCCCAACAAAATATCACCTAGACAAATATATATCAAATGTCAAACAATTGCATTTTAGTGTGTACATGATGCAATTAATCTGTGCATCATGTAACACTATGCAAAATCAATGTTCAAAATAAAATAAACTATGAAAAACAACATACAATGCCAGCCACAAAATCAAATACAAACTAAGCAAGTAAACATAAATAAATTTACTATCAATCAATGAATCAATTTCCAAAATCAATTACAATACAATACAAATCAATTATACAATTCACTATTCAATTCCTAAATCCTTAATTCCACCAATCATGAACTATTGTCTCAGTTTCGAGTAAGAACCATGTACGGTTTCATCCCTTATCCCTTAAACCCATAATGCCACCATGAACTAGCCGACTTTGTTACAGCAAACCCTGTCTGTGAGGTAGTGTTGGTGGAAGTAGAAATATCAGATGTGACAGACAAAGCTTAATGACTAAATCCACTATTTACACTGCATACATCTACATAATCAACAATATTACTATCATTGGCAATATTATTATCATCGGTCAACATCGTATTCCCGTAAAACCAGTCCTTACAGTCTGAAGAGGGAATATGAGTCTTAGAGCCTGCAGGCTCCTCTTTTTAGAGTAATGTTCTCTCGCGGCTCTATCAGCTTCCCCAGGTGGTAACCCACCTTGAGAAAATCGGTTAGCAGGGGTTTCCTTGTCAGAAAAATGTCAAGAGTCCCAAAAAACAGCTGTATTGGTTGAGGGCAAAGGGGCCTTGATCATATCCAAGTGCTTGACAGTTACATCCCTGGGATCTGACACTAAAGTTATACTCAATATCTGTTGAGCAGCAATGGGTTTTGGCCTTGGTGTGGAACTTTGCAAATAGTCCCGGTACTGAACAAAAAATGCAGGGGTAGGCACATCCGGACACACCGGATGTGGATCATCTTTTGGGGCCACTTTCAGGCTAGCCCTGCGCTCACTCATTGAATAAAGGAATGCCATCAGAGCAACAGAATGGATAGCATTTAGACACCGTAGCAGGATTGAAAACTTCTCATCCGCCCCAGCGGTTGCTATCATAAGGACGTCATCTCCGGCAAGTGACACAGGATCACAGCGCTTGTACAGATCCTTCACCGGAAGGGTGTTGACAACCAGTCGTTGCGTAGAGGTGGGGTCTTGATCTGTATCTACTTCTGCCAAGTGGATATCGGTACCGAAGGCACCTCCATCGGTACCGGAGACTCGCTGGATAGGCCTCTGGACACTTCCATGAAAGGTAGGCTCATCCTCCTCTCAGGTCTCACGGTTGTGGTCATCAGCAAAGGGCTCCACTCTTGTATGGAGTCGTTGGCACCATTCGGCCCATCTTTAGTCTCGGTCGGCATTGTCGGCAACGGCTGAAACACCACGGAAGACCGGAAGCTACTGGTGCAGGACAAATGTAGGGACACACCGCAGGGGAAAGGCACCAGATAATTTCTGCGTCCACAGTAGCTTTGGCAAGGCCTCTCCTTGCTCCAGCGCCGCTGGGAACAGTGGTGCCTCCTCACCCCAGGCAGTCACCTTACCCGACATATTGTGAGCTAGGCCCGGTTCACTGACTGTCTCTGGTTCCTCTGCGGGGACTGGATCTGGAACTGTCTCAGCTTGCTCTGTGGTCATCATCAGGATTCTTGAATCCCCTTGGGCCCCATCTCGGGCACACGGGCCCTCTGAAGCATCCATGGTTGAGGTATATTTTTGCATATCAGCAGCAGGCTCGACCACCCAAGTATTGGGGTCGGTCTCGTCTCTCTTGATGAACTCCGTAGACCTCATTAGCATAGGCCTCAGGAACGGTGCTCCACAGAGGGCACACTGGGCTCCCCAGACCAGGTCGCCACATGGGAAGTCGCACTTGGGACAGAGGCATCACAGGTAACTCTTCCCTTCCACTGTTACCACCAGGAGTCCTCCCGGTAGGTGGTAGTAGAGAAATTCCATGTCGCTGGACATGCTCAGTGTTTGTGTAAGGAATCAGGGGTCACGGCGGTCGCAGTGTGACCCTCCCTTACCACCCGCAGCCCCCGTTGTCTCCGCTCCACTCCCCCTCCATCGGTACCCCCGCCGGGCAGCCTCTGCACCGCATGCAGAGGGTAAACATGCGGCTGCCATTAGACCTGCACGTGCGCTCACCAGCCTTACAGAGCGCGCATCAGGCACTCATAATTTATTCACCCCTCTGGGTCATAGATCACGCCTCCGGCAGTCACATGATAATGAGCACACTCCCCTGCCTCTCAGCTGTTTTCAACATACCCTCATCAGAACAACCTATCCAGTGCTGCTCCACACACTCCTCCAGCCCTGCCTCCACCTTCCATTTGTCAGCCCACCTTTATAATCCCTATTCTCCCTGCTGCACATCGCTCTGCATAGTCTTTGCTAGTGGATGTGTACTTTTATTGTCTCTTCATTACAGGGCTACTCAGGTTCTGACCCCGGCTTCCTCCTGACTATGCTGCTTCCCTCGTCCCTCGAACTCGGCTTGTACCTCGAACTCCCGGATCTCTCTACTCCCTGACCTCGGCAGCGGCAACCACAATGGCTCTTCTATCTTCCAGAACTGGCAAGTACTATAGCAATAGTCTCCTGGCCTGGCAACGCAAATACCACACTCCGGACACGCTCCTTCTGCTGCGGGTGCGTTTATACTTACGTCCCACCTCAGTGGTAGGGCCGGGTCTGGTCTGCGGGCAGCACTGCCGTAACATTATGCAGAGCCCACAAGACACAGACCAGACTGACCCAGGCCACGTACTTATGGCCCTGCTTCAGCAAAACCAGGCAATGGCTAACTGGACATTTGCTCTCACACAGCAGGCAGCCACTCTTTCATTACAGGCATCTTCGGAGGTCGCGCCTCCCGCGCCGGTCGAATCTGTGGGCGCTACAGCAACTGTTCCCGAGATTCAGGCACCCAGGCCCTATGCCGGGGACCCACACGCCTGCGTGGATTTCTCAACCAGTGTGAGATACAATTTGAGATGGCTCCTCTGCAGTATTCCATGGGTCGCAAGAAGGTGGCGTATGTATATAGTCTAATTACAGGTGATGCCCTGGCATGGGCCTCTCCGATTTGGGAGCTGCGCCACGAGATAACCCAGGACTATACCTCGTTTTGATGGGAGTTTCTACAGGTGTTCGACACTCCCGCACGCCAGGATACAGCCGCCTCCTCTCTGCTCCAGCTATCACAGGGATGCCGACCCATGGCTCAGTACGTGCTGGAATTCAGGACCCTTGCAGCTGAAACTCGTTGGGGTCAGGATGCCTTAGTCGCAGTATTCTGGCAAGGCTTAGTGGACCCTGTGAAAGACAAGCTCGCCGCTCAACCCAGGCCAGGAGTGCTGGAGGAATTAATTTCCCAGGCAAATCGTGTGGACCAACGCCTCCAGTTTCGACGCTCCGAACGCCAGCATCCCCGAGTTGTGCCTTTTCGTATCCCCTTTCCTAGGTTCTCTTCGTCTTCGAAAACCTGCTGCCTCCCTGTTGCCCGCTCAGAAGTTCTCGGAACCTATGCAACTCAGAGCCCAGCAGACCCTTACCCCAGTACAACAACTCCGCAGGTCCCAAGGATTATGCAACTACTGTGGATCCCTAGGAGTAAGAAGGGGCTCTCCCTGGGTACTAACTCCTCTTGTCCCCCTCCCAAAAGAGAGCTTCCGAAGAGGCTGACTATTCCCGTCACCCTCTCTGGTCCCACCTTCAGCACCTCCACGGCTGCATTCATTGATTCTGGGGTGGGAGGAAATTTCGTGGAACAGGACTTCTCGGAACGGAACCGCATCCCGCTCATCAGAAAAGTCCCCCGTTGCCTTGGTAGGGATCGACAATCGTCCCTTAACCCCTGCTTACATCTCTCTGGAGACAAGTCCACTCACCTTCTCGTCCCACTCTCACAAGGAATCTCTGACCTTGGATGTTATTCATGCTCCTGGAACACCAGTCACCTTAGGTTTGCCCTGGTTGCAGAAACATAATCCTCGCATTGATTGGGTATCCCACCCTCCTATACACTGGAAACCGAGGTCAGTGGAAACTGCCCCACCTGTTACACCTTCTCCCCAACTGCTGGCAAGCGCTTCTACTTCCACCGTTCCCAAGGGCAATCTACCCAATCTGTACGCGGACTTCTTGGACATCTTCAGTAAGACTCAGCCTGAAGTACTACCCCCCCACAGACCTTACAACTGCCCGATCGACCTGGTTCCTGGGGCTATACTTCCCAAATCCAAATCATACCCCCTTTCCCTCCCTGAGACTGAGGCCATGGAGGAGTATATACGCGTAAATTTGAAGAAGGGTTTTATACGTCATTCCACGTCTCCCGCTGGGGCTGGGTTCCTTTTCGTCAAAAAGAAGGACGGTACACTCAGACCGTGTATTGACTTCCGGGGCCTGAATCGCATAACAGTGAAGAATCGCTATCCCCTCCCACTCATTTCTGAGGTTTTCAACAGGCTTCAGGGCGCCAAGCTATTTACTAAGTTGGATCTTCGTGGGGCATATAACCTCATACGAATTCGGGAAGGTGACGAGTGGAAAACCGCCTTTAATACTCGAAGCGGTCATTACGAGTACCTGGTAATGACATTCGGGTTGTGTAACGCCCCAGCCGTCTTTCAAGACTTCATCAATGAGATTTTACGGGATGTTCTCAATTCTTTTGTAATTGTTTACCTGGATGACATTCTCATTTTTTCGAAAGATCTACAAGAGCGCAAAATTCATACCAAATTCGTTCTCGCGCACCTTCGTGCTAATCGTCTTTTTGCCAAGATGGAAAAATGCCTTTTCCACCAATCCTCCACGTCGTTCCTTGGATATATTATTTCGGACAAGGGACTGTTCATGGACCCAGAGAAGCTTAAGGCCGTTCTGGATTGGCTGCAACCCAACTCCTTCAAGTCTACCCAGCGGTTTCTTGGTTTTTCTAACTATTACCGAAAGTTCATTCAAAACCTCTCTACCGTCATTTCTCCGATCACTGTGCTCACCAAGAAAGGAGCCGACCCCTCAGCCTGGTCACCTGAGGCAGTTACGGCATTCGAGACGCTGAAACGGAGGTTCGTCTCCGCCCCCATGCTTCGACATCCAGACACCAGCCTGTCTTTTACCTTGGAGGTGGACGCCTCGGATTGCGGGGCTGGTGCGGTATTATCTCAAAGACTTTCTCCAAGGACAACCTCCACCCCTGCGCTTTTTTCTCGAAGAAATTCTCTCCTGCCAAGAGCAATTATGATGTGGGCAATAGAGCGTTATTGGCCGTCAAGTTGGCTCTTCAGGAGTGGAGGCACCTTCTAGAGGGGTCTAAAGAACCTACCACTATCCTCACAGATCACAAGAACCTTCTTTATATTGAGAGTGCCCGTCGCCTGGGGTCTCGCCAAGCTCGTTGGTCATTGTTTTTCTCCAGGTTCAATTTTACCTTGTCCTATATCCCGGGAACCAAGAACATTTAGGCGGATGCACTCTCTAGACAGATCTCCTCGGATGAGAAACCTGAAGAAACCCCCGAGACCATTCTTCCTAAGAAACTGATCCTCGCGGCCGCTTTTTCAAAAGTTTTGACAAGATCATCAAAGCTCAAGAGCATTCTCCTAGAGGTCTAAAGCTACCGGATGGCAAACTATATGCAGATCCAAAGTTCATACCGGAGATCCTGGAATGCGGGCACGCTTCTCGTTCTGCGGGACACCCTGGGTTCAAGAAAACACTGGACCTCATTCTACGCACCTTCTGGTGGCCTAATATGGATTAAACCATCCAGGAATATATCGACGCTTGCCCGGTATGTGCACAAAACAAGGTATCCCGACAGAGACCCGCTGGCCTCTTAATGCCTTTACCTATTCCAGAGCGCCCCTGGTCCCATATATCTATGGACTTTATTGTAGAGTTGCCAAGATCCAACGGCATGAATACCATCCTGGTGGTGGTGGACCGCTTCTCAAAGCAGGCAAATTTTATTCCGCTCAATGGATTACCCACCTCACCCGCCCTGGCCGACATTTTTTCTAGAGAGATCTTTCGGATTCATATTATTCCCACATCCATAGTATCGGACAGTAGCTCACAGTGCGTCTCCAAGTTCTGGAGAGCGTTCACCAAGAGACTTGGCATTTCCTCGTCCTTTTTGTCAGGTTACCACCCGCAATCTAACGGGCAGACCGAGAGGGTCAATCAATCTCTCGAAAAATATCTACGATGTTTCGCATCTGATTCCCAGGATAACTGTCGGAATTACTACATTGGGCAGAATATGCTTTCAACTACTCAAGAAATGAGGCTACACAGGAAACTCCGTTCTTCATAAACTATGGCTATCACCCAGCTCGTCTCCCGATATCCAATATTCCGTCCGGAGTACCGGCCGCCAACGAGCGCATCTCGGTGCTACAGCACTCCTGGACCAAGATACAGTCGGCTCTCCAAAGATCTTCTCAGAGATCTAAGCTCCAGGCTGACCGTCACCGCCAAGCTACTCCCAGATACAAGCCAGGGGATAAGGTCTGGCTCTCCGCCAAGAATATTCATCTTAAAACCCCGTTCCCAAAATTGGCACCGAAGTTTCTGGCCCATTCTCCATTATGGAACAGGTGAATCCGGTGGCCTTCCGCCTTCAGCTACCTCAGGCCATGAAGATACCCAATGTATTCCATACATCCCTCCTTAAACCCTTAATTTCCAGCCCTTTCTTCCCGGACGTTACTCGGAGACCGGACCCGGTGATCGTACAAGGCAACGAGGAATACGAGGTCCAATCTATACTGGACTCCCGTCTTTCTAGAGGCAACGTCCAGTTCTTAGTCCACTGGAGGGGCTTTGGGTCCGAAGAAAGTTCATGGCTCTCTCGGGAGGACATCCATGCACCAGCTCTTCTCAGACTCTGTCACTAGAGGTTTCCGTCCAAACCATGGGAAGATTGTCCGGAGGCCGGTCCTGAAGGGGGGGGGGTACTGTAAGGAATCAGGGGTCACGGCGGTCGTAGTGTGACCCTCCCTTACCACCCGCGGCCCCCGCTGTCTCTGCTCCACTCCCCCTCCGTTGGTACCCCTCCAGGCAGCCGATGCTCCGCACGCTGCGGGTAAACATGCGGCTGCCATTAGACCTGCACGCGCGCTCACCAGCCTTACAGAGCGCGCATCAGGCACTCATAATTTATTCACCCCTCTGGGGTGTAGACCATGCCTCCGGCAATCACACGGCTCACGAGCACACTCCCCTGCCTCTCAGCTGTTCTCAACATACCCTCATCAGAACAACCTATCCAGTGCTGCTCCACACACTCCTCCAGCCCTGCCTCTACCTTCCATTGTTCAGCCCATCTTTATAATCCTTATTCTCCCTGCTGCACATCGCTCTGCATAGTCTATGCTAGTGGATGTGTACTTTGATTGTCTCTTCGTTACAGTGCTATTCAGGTTCTGACCCCGGCTTCCTCCTGACTACGCTGCTTCTCTCATCCCTCGAACTCGGCATGCACCTCGACCTCCCGGATCTCTCTACTCCCTGACCTCAGCAGCGGCAGCCACTAAGGCTCTTCTATCTTCCGGAACTGGCAAGTACTATAGCAATAGTCTCCTGGCCTGGCAACGCAAATTCCACACTCCGGACACGCTGCTTCTGCTGCGGGTGCGTGTATACTTACGTCCCACCTCAATGGTAGGGACGAGTCTGTGGGCAGCACTGCCATAACAGTTTGCTGCACACAGGGGCACAAGAGCAAAGGGTAGATGACTCCTTTCACTCGTCAGGCTCCGAAGATCTGAGGGTGCGGTCTGCTGCATCCAGTACCACCCTTATTATCTGAATCTTTGGGCATTGGCTTTCACCATGTCCCCTCCCTCTGGTGGAGATTAGAGGGGGGACACTCGGTGATGTAGATGAGGCGTGACTCTGGATATTGGCTGAGCCAGTCACAATGCTTGGGTGGGGTTCTGGCTTTCGCGCCAAACCCATGCAGAACTTGCAGCAAGGCATACAGTTCTTTTGCAAACAGCAAGTGTGCTCTCCAGCTTGGGTGGGAGTTGCCATTTTAGCTCATGTAACTCACGTGGTCGATACCTGGTCAAGTGAACCTCCATATTTGGTACAGTTCTTTCACAGACCACACTGTTACCGCAATTCCGTGGTTCATCACAGCACATAGATTAGCAGTCAACCAAGAGTAGGTTGTACCCCAGGCTAGCAAACCTCCATCTCGATATGCAGTACACGTTCTTAGTCCATTACAAGCACTCTGTGACTCCCTGTGCATTCAGGACTAGTAGCACTGTGGTGGGTCAGAGGTTCAGACACCTGTCCATCCAGGCAAACCTCCACAGCCCACTTTAACAGCACCTTACTCCACCCTGCTCTAGCAATGACACTGTAGACCCTTTCAGGGATGTTTGGGTCACATTAACCATCTATCCCCTCCAGACCTACACAGCTATCAATACCCAGGGTGACTCATAACAGCAATAGCCCTCTGCTTCAGCACAGTTTGGTCATTTGGGCAGTTTAAGTCATAGTTTCATGGTGGGGAAAGTGGTCCCTGGTTATGGTATGTAAGGGTCCCCTGAACACTATACCTAGCCTCCTTCATTAGCACTTGCTCTGGAAGCATACCTTGTTACTTCCAGCTTTGTTTCGCTGAAAGCCTGTCCTGTTTCAGATCTCAGCAGCGCCTACAAATGTAACAGTGTTTCCCCCACCCAATCGCAGATAGGGCCATTACAGGGTGTATGGTGCATATACTTGCTGGCATCAGGAGGGCTGAATCATCCGCCAATGGAAGTGGGGACACAGGAACAGGCTTCTGGGGTTCATACGCAACATATTTACTTAGCAGTGCAGCGCCTCCATCTGCCATGGACTCCAGGAACTGAAGGTGATCTTCCACAGTAGAACTTATTACCTCTCCCCCAGTAAGGTCACGCACCAGGCAGGAGGTATATTGCTAACAGGAACAGTTTATTACTACTTTCTGCAGTAACAGTTACTCAGCAGTCTTCTGCCGGATACAGTCTTTCAGCATTCACTGGATGATTGTCCCTAAACTGTCACTACAGGCCAAGGGCACCCGCAGCCATCCTAGCTCTTCCCCACCTCCCTAGCAGAGACAGAGGTATGGTCTACACTCACTCTCCCCGGGGGGAAGAGCACATGGGTAGGCCCCAATCTCTGGCTCCCAATTGTGTGACCTTCATTCCTCAAGTGGGAAGGAACAACCTTTAACTTTAGGGCGGTCCTGCCCTTAAGTACAGCCAGGAGGCGGGCACCCCGTTGTCCCAGCTACAACAGGATGTACCACCCTCTGCTGTCACTCAAGTGCAGCACCAAAAGTGAGGGGGAAAACCACATACCAACTACTGGCAACCTGAGAATACCATGGTTTACTGCCAGCCCATTGGGTAGAATATTAGCCAAGGGGTACCCCGCTACATTGAAATTAGATTACAATCACATTTTTTTTTAAACCCACTTGTTTTCTTAAAATTGTATTATATATTTCCCTTTCCATTCTTTTGTACTGTATATTCTGTAAAGAATGTGGCAGAATAAGTTAGCCCAATTTTCATGAAACTGTTTTCAAAACTATTAATATTGTAGCAACATATTCCATTTTGGATTCCCCCAATGCATGCAATTCTTAGACATTGGAGTCAAAAAATGCATTTTTAAATAGTCTGTTATCCATGTTTTAGTCACAAAAGACTGCTCTGACAGTTGACAGTTTTGTAAGCAACTGATGCTATTAAAAAATAAACACAAAGATTCATAACCATACTTTTGAAAATATAGCTGTTTTCACACATGAATCCTAATTGGAATTCAGCATTGGAATGAAAATTAAAAGAGAACTCAGCTTGTCATTCATCAAGATGCGCTTCAAATATTCGCACAGTGAAGAGTGAGTCTTATCATGTAAAAATAGAATGTTATTTTCGCAGTAATTATCTTTGTATTTTCAGTTTTTTTCCAACTCCCATTGGGCTCTAGGTTGGAAATGACTATTTCACACATTGATTCGAATGCAGAGACAGAAGTGTAGTCAAGCAGAATTAATAAAACTTTGAAATTATTCACTTGAATCAGCTTCAACTTCATTAGATGAAGGGCAATGCCTTCAAAATGTGCAAAAATGCAAACTAAAGTGCTAAATAAAAGCACAGGCAAAACAGGATGCATAAAATTGCTCACATAGGGAACCATAGCAGCTGAAGAAAACCCCATAGGGGGAGAATATGTCTAACATGTTTCAAGTAGCATTGACGTTTCTTCATGGATAAGAACCAGTGAAGGCACCCACTGTAAACAGTGTGATAATCAGATACAGCTGAGTGAACTGAAGCTTATTCAAGGGAATACACTCAAAGCTTGTCTAATTCAGATACGTTTACTATTGCCTCCATATACAAAGACTGATTTGGTCTTGCTGCAATACGCAATGCAGATCCTTCTGGCAGCAAAAGATTTAATAAGACACATTTTCCTATTATTGTTTAACAGTACTATTCACTATGTACATCGTAGTAGTGGCTAGGACATAAGGCAAATAACTGATGTGACAGAATGAGCACTTTAAAACGATTTCGTCACCTACAGGGTATTTGAGTGGAACAGCATGGTTCTTGCAGGCATGAGGCAAGTGCAATATACATGACTTAAGCTTAATGTGCTCCATTTGCACAACATAAATAGCACATGGACCTTTAAGAAACAAAAAACAAAACAGATACAAAACCAAGTTCCATTGCAACACTGCATGACAGACTGCTAGTTGCCCTCTTGCAGACTTTCACCATTTCTGTTTTCTAAGCATACAGTACATATTCTATAAAACTTTCTGGGCCCCATTCAGTAAAAGTTGATAAAAATTATCGCCAGGGCATTTAAATTGATGTTTTTTGGGGCGATGCTATCACGGTAATTCAGAAAGCCTCGATTACCTGTCATAGCAAATTCCCAAAACGAGCTATTTGCTGCCAGCAAGAGCATGGAGCCTCTGAAAAGGCCTAACCCGGCAATACATTTCTGCTGCAGAGAGAGCGGCTCTGAGGCAGCCGCCTCTCACAGCGAAAATGTCGCCCACAAATTATGTTTTTTAATATACATTTCATTCATAGTGTAGATGTGCAGGGGGTCTCCGGAGCTGAACCGCGTTGGTTTCATGTCTGGGGAACCCCTGCTTCCCAAGATGCAGGCCCCATTATGGGGTGCCAGTATCTCCTATGCAAGGAAATGTCCCGGTCACGTGACGCGAGACATTTCAATGCAGAGGGATACCGGCACTCCATAACGGGGCCTGTATCTTGGGAAGCAGGGAGCCACCGTACATAATACCAATGTGGTTAAGCTCCGGAGACCCCCTGCACAGCTACACTATGAATGAAATGTTTATTAAAAAAATATTTAATAAACATCAATACACGCCCCCCTCCACCCAAACACACACAGTAATGGACAAAGATTATGGATAATAGATTATTTGCCCATTATTAAACACTGCATTAGCATACATAAATAAAGTAAATAAATACAGTTATACTTACCAGAACAGCAGGTCCCTCTGTCCTCCGTTGCAAGAAAGCATATATACATAATAAAGACATTCTAATGGCCCCTAACCCCTTAATCACCTTAGCGGTTACTAACCACTATAGTCATTAAGGGGTTAACCCACCCTGCCCGATACAAACCCGGGAGGCCTATTAACCCACCCCGGACTGACTATACCCACCCTATACCCATTGAGTAGCATAGTGGTACATCATACCCATATAATAATAAATGGGCATGATAAGCCTCTATAGCACTCAAGGGGCATCATAATCACAATACATTAATGCACTAGACACACAATAATAAAACATAACCACACTCCAAAAAAAACACACCACTAAATAAAAACAGTAGCCAGCTAATCCAATGAATACAAGCAATAACAACATGAACAATGAATTAATTTAACCATTAACCAATCAAAACAATTAATTCCTAAAACAAGTCCGATTATTTTAAACAGTAACCAATGAAACCAATTAATTACTAAACCAACTCAAAATTAATAGTAACATTAACCAATCAAACCAATTATTTTCTACAACATTAATGAATTCATTTAAACATTAAAATACAAAGAAATAAATTCAAACAATATCTGAAATAACCATTACACGCATTAGCTAACATAATACAACATTAACTAAAAACGAACAACAATCGCAAACATTTGATTTCTATCAAGCAGGAAAAAAACCAACAATGACCTCCACATAATAAACTGTAGTTAAAAAAAACAACAGCAGGTCTTATCGACGCTTACAGATTGAGCCCTCTAAGTTTTTAAATGTTAAATACATTCATAATTTTTCTTAAGGCACAGTACCACAACTTTTTATAAGCCACTTTAACCACTGTGTGGTCTTTTCTTTCAAACGGTTTGTCGACTGCTAAATTGTTATTCAGCCAGACCAGTCTTGGGGGATGCAATTCAAATGTGTCCTTGTCTGAGGAGTACTACTGAATTTTTAAAAAAATTCCGCAAGAAATATGACCCAGGTACTGTAGGAAGACGAATGTATACTTCTATACCACATTCATGTTCCTTCTTTACAGCAATCAACCATTAATTTTGCTTAGTATATTTTCCTAGACAATATAAATTCAGTTAATTACAGTCACACTTATCATAGCGACGCTAGGTGTTTTCTGCAGATATAAAATTATTTTCCAAGCATATGAGTATATCATATTTCTTATAATTACAGATCAGAATTCCATAGTAAGATATGCCTATTGTAGTCCTAATGCATTCCAATGATCAGAATCTTTTTTTACATTATATTTGAACAATAATTAATCATATTCATAGATAACTTAGTTACATAAAAGAACACACGCAATGGCATGCTAAAAAAACACATAAATTATGAATATAATGACTCCATTTAATCTCACTTGAATTCTGGGAAAAAGTCTGTTATTCTGAAACAGATTTCCGGTATTAAAGAACGAATGTGGCTATTTTTATGAATTATATGTTTCTACTGGTAGAGATTTTAATATATCTTAAATATATCTAGTGGGAGAGACATGAATTTTTATGTGTGCATGTAATAATTTTCTTTTAACAATGTCACTTATTTTCAAAAACTTGGGGCACTTAGTTCTCTTTGTAAATAAATATGGTTTTGAATATCCACCTTTTCAATGCCTAAAAATATGTTTGATTTGTTCTTCAGTACAAAGTTAAAGTGACATTGATAAAAACTCAAAAACCTCACAATTTTGTAACTTTACAAGATTAACCATAATTCAGTAAATTAAAGCTTGAAAGCAAGTAAACAATGCTAAAGTGCTCCTTGTCTTTTGCATTTTTTGACTGATGTTTTAAGTCAAAGAAACATAGACCTAAAATTACAAAAAAAGAGAAAACGTGCACACAAAGCAGCCTATATGGTGTAGTACCTTTAATTAAAAGTTGGAATGAAGAATTAAAGTAACGCACTCACAAAGAATAAAGACTTTTAGGCTTATATGTATTTGGTTCCTATTGGAGTTTCTGCAAACTGGCATCCCATGTTGCTGCTGCTGCTCCTCCGGTCCTGACTGGAGATGTGCGTCTAACCACACTTCGGGTTTCTGGTTGTTATGGCAGGATGATGCTGCGCCTTGCATGACTCCTGTTTTTTTACACGTCTGCTTTCATAGCTTTGTTCTCTGCTGTCTATTCGCCTAAGCGTTTTCGTAAGGATCTTCCCTTATATCCTCAGGTCTAGTAGGAGAATACCTCAAAAATTCCTCAGATGAGGTTTAAATACCATTATATCAACCCCTTAGCTTAACTGCTGGTGATAAATTGAGTATTCAACATTCTATAATGAATAGTAGAGATACTTAAATGCAGAAAAGCCCAATCACACCTTACGGCATAAGAATCCGTGTGTTAATAGAACATATTTATATATAGGGCAAAAACCAAGTCACAGCATGGAACACACGAACGGGGCAACGTATGACATGATGACTTCAAATATGCTAAAGCTAGCAACAATATCTCAACGCGTTTCGCATGTACTCTGTGCTTCATCAAAGGCGAACATTGCAAAGGAAAACTCCCTATTTTATACCCTCACTGGGCACTCAATTACAAAATCAATTCATTAAAACAGAATGCACAAAATACATCAAGCTGTTCATGATTAAAATCAGCATCATAAATTAAATCCATAACAGGAGGACACGATTCACATCAATCAAATAAATGCAAATGTGTAAAATTGAATGAAAATACTAAATGAGACTATAATTCATAACAATGTCTAAGTGCAATAAAGTGCATTGAATAAGTGCACATATATTACACTGTAAAACCATATAGAAATATATTTATGTATATAGGTGAATAAAATGTCTAACAAAAGAATTTGCCATAATAAAAATATTATGTGTATGTAAGTGAGTAAAAGAAAAAGTTTATTTAAACCATAAATATATCATTTTAGAATGGTGGGCTCCCAGGATGGAGTACATAAATGTTAAGATATGAACACATATGATATACAAAAAAAATAATATATAAATAAGACAAAATGAATTCAACCTAATTAACTGGAGTGTGGGTGAAATCACTCACAAATCAAGTGATGGCAGAGGATACTCCAAAAATATATAAACTAAAATGAAATACATACTTTTAATAACTTATAAAAAAACTAATTTGGAACTGCAGTACCTCAGGAATACAATATTTCAAACAGGGAGTAATATCTACCACCAAAGAGATGTTTGGTTTTAAGTTTAAAAATCCAGTGCTGTTCCCTCTGTAACAACTGTAGATTTTGTTACCTGCTCTAATATTATCTTTGAGGGACTCAATGGCTGAGAAATAGTGTGCTTGGGGGTCACACTGGTGAACACATAGAAAATGATCCAATAAAAAAGTTAGTGGATTACCTTTACCTTACCTTTATCTATAAAGTTGTTGATAATATTCTTAATTTTCCATAGATGTTCAACACTATATTTGATATTACCTTGTTGCAGTGCGATTGTGGTATACAGTATGAAGGGAAAACTATATGGTGTTTAAAGAGCAGGATCTTTGAACAAGCTGGTACTCGATATTAGTGCTTTTTATTCGCAATTTAGCTAATTTCAATTTAATCATCAATGCTAGTTTAGCTGAAGTATAGATGGTACTGTATATCCATATGGTATCAGCTTCTTTAGGTACTAATGAGGTAATATCACCAGGGCAGCCCCCGGAACGCTCAAACCGGCAACCCCTGATACAGAGATCAATTCGGGGAGCGGTAGTGCTTAGACCGGGAGGCAAGATGCACATTGATGAGAACCTCAAAAAACAGATGAGAGTCTGGTAGGTGGTTGGATAGGACTGCAATTAGGCAAGTGATTTAGTGTAAGGCTGGGTAAAACTCCAAAAACACCCAAGCGCCTCGAGCAGGACTCAGTACTTTATTTAGCCAGAAACTTTCTTAGGCACAATGTCTAAGTAGTATAGGATGTAGATGATGATAATTAAATAATATCTTGCAACCTCCGAAAGCTCAGACCGGTAACCCTCGTGGACTATGGCTGATGACCCGGTGATGCCATCCACATAAGTTGGCGAACGTTTTGCATTTCCGCGTTGTAATTGTAATTAAGCATTAAGGCACCGCGAAACATACATTAGATGATGTGGAGGACTTCACCGGGTGCAACCCATCGACGGATTCTTAAGAATCTGTCAACAAATTACTGAATCTGTGGATTGGATTCTACAAATCCATCCACGGGTTGGGAAGTATATTGATAATAATAATTTTAAAAAATCAGCAAAATGGGAATTGCCCTTTTTGACATTGATCCACTGAAATCTGTGATCCAAAGGAACCAGACGATCCGCTGCAGATCAAAATTCGCAATAAAAATTTGCCCATCTCTATGCATCTGTAAGGAATTCACTACTGGCTTTGACTATAGCCTTGCAGACCTATGCAGTTGCAAGCTTCCTCTGGCAATCAATGGCACATGTGCTGCCTCTCATTGCAGCTTCTGCCCTGTGCTCCATCATTGGAGGAATACTCACACACCCTCCTCCTGTGATTGGATCTCTGCCCTTTATATCCTGGGCGTTGGCACTGAACCAGTGCGGAGCATAAAAAAACTCTTTCCTTGGACGTTGCCGTCTCTGCCACAAACCGCCCGGGCCTCTCTCCTAGTGTTCTAACCTTCCTAGTTCCTGAGTATCCAGAGACCTGTTCCGGTCTCCTGTGCTGAAGCGTGTTTAGCCAGCACTGGTACCTGCTGCATTCTGTCCTAGCAGTGGTTACCCTTCTTTTCTTGAGGTCTGTTGCTAATCTCCGTGCAGTGACCCGCCTTGGACTTCTGTGCTGAAGCGTTGGTTTCCCCGACGCTGCCCGTGGTGTAGTTCGGCCAGCCTGCTGTCTCCCCCTGCTGAGACCGGCGTCATGGGCCGAGCCCGCTCCTCACGCAGAGGCCACTCCCGCGCTCATGCTCCTAAGCTGAAGCGGGGAACTTTTGTCTGCCTGTTGCCGATTCCTTGCTACGACTACGACCACCCGGATGTCTTCTATCCTGACCCTGCTTCGGCCATCGATTGTCCTGTCTTCTCCTACCCCGACTTTGGCTTCAATAAAGACGATGCTGCCTTTTCCAATCCTGACCCTGCGATGTACGACTACGAACTGCGCACTCCAGATCAGTCTGCGCGGACTAAGGTCGGTGATTATATAACCCCACCTCAGCCCCGTGGTCCGGTCCCAGTTTGTGGCGAGCATCGGCGTAACAGCATCACCTATTGCTATATAGAAGAGTAGTACATTTAACAACAATGTTGCAAATGATCATGCAAATGAAGAATTAATGGCTAATTGCCTATTCACATGGTACTTACTGTACTCGGATACCGGGTGATATTGGACTACCACCAAAAAATATTAATTTTTGCTACTAAAGGCTAAACATTAGAACATATGCTATTTGTGTTTTATTTGTAGTGTGTTTATATAGTCCTGCAACCCATTTGTTACCTGAAAGCATCCCCTTGCAATACATTAGTAGCCTCAGACATCAACGGGGTAAAAAATTATTCCACAGGAATTTGTTCAAATTCCTAAAACATAACCCTATAGTAGAAAAGTGGGATATCTCTTACTTCCCCCAAAAAGACGCAAATGAGTTTGCATTGATTAACAGATGTCTATGAATTAACACTTATTTATATCTCCTAATGTTATTTAATGTGGAGTTAGCACTTTTTTGTTGTATGCAAATACATTTGACTATTACATCCCACTTATGAACCTATAATCCATATTAAACACAGCAGAATTCTGAAAAAATATTACAACAATCACAATTTCTTATCATGAAAATATTTAATACAACAAAACCGACCATTAGTAAATTTAGGCCAGAGTATCAATTGCTTTCTCTTGGATTTATCCCCATTTAATTCACTAGCCCTTCAGCTACTGTAGTTTCAATAACTGCTAATGAAGCATCTGAAAAGCTCACAGAGGGGGCTATGCACTAAGCTCAATGGCTTTGCGTTCTGATTTGGCCAAAAAACAGGTTAGTTAAAAAGTGAAGCCGGGGGTGCGATGCACTAAGGCCTTGAGGCCATTTTTTAATGTACCTGCTCAAAATAGCTTAGAACAGCCACAGCGTACGTGTTGCTATTCCCCCCCTGCTAGCGTTCTGAACCTTTCCGTTCGCTAGCTGATAGAAAAAAAAGCCGCATGTAACATTTGCATGGAGATTTGCTATCTCCATGCAAGACTGTTACAGGCGATCGTACACTAAATAAAAACATTTTAATAATAGTGTACAGTACATGAGCAGGGGGTCTCCCGAGCTCAACCGCATTGGTTTCAGGTCCGAGGACCCCCTACTTCAGGAGTTACAGGCCCCGTTATGGGGTGCCGGTATCCCCTGCAGTTTAAAGCTCCCGCGTCACGTGACCGGGTTATTTACATTCTGCAGGGGATACCGGCACCCCATAAAGGGGCCTGTATCTCCTGAAGTAGGGGGTCCTCGGACCTGAAACCAATTCGGTTCAGCTCAGGAGACCCCCTGCACATCTACACTAGTATTGAAACACACATAGCAATAAACAATAATTCATTACCGTAGCGGCTATCCGCTATGGTAATGAAGCAGCATTAATGTATTTTAAATAATAGTGTGCAGGAGCAGGGGGTCCCCTGAGCTGAACCGCATTGATTTCTGCCTCAGAGACCCCCTGCTTCCCGAGTTAAAGGCCCCGGTATGGGGCATAGGGTGCCAGTGCCACCACCATCTTTATCGCGTCCAAAACGCGACGTGGGCTCTATAAAGATGGCGTCTGCACTGGCAGCGATGCCCCAAACCGGGGCCTGTAACTCGGGAAGCAGGGGTCTCTGAGGCAGAAATCAATGCGGTTCAGCTCAGGGGACCCCTTGCTCCCGCACACTATTAATAAAAATACATTCATGCAGCTTCTTAACTGTAGCAAGTAGCCGCTAAGGCCATGAAGGGGTTAAGGCACATTAGCATGTTTATTGGGGACAATTGCCCCAATAAACAACACACATCCCCCCGCCCCCTAACACACAGTACTGTAATGTTCAAAATTACTATTATCCACATATGGATAATAAAGCATTTACCCATTTTAAATACATATAAATTACAATAAATACAGTCAAAACATTTAACACTTACGTTTTACAGGCACCCACGATGAAGGCCGTCTTCATCCTCATCTTCATTCTGCCCATGCCCCTCCGGTGCTGCAAAACATGCACAACAATCACAATAGCCAATGTAATGTCCCCTAACCCCTTAATCACCATAGCGGTTATTAACCGCTACAGTCATTAAGGGGCTAACCCACCCTCACCCACCACTCGGGAGGCCTACATACCCTCCCACTCTAACCCCCCAACCCCGTGAGGCCTAACCACCCTCACCCTCTACCTACAAGGGAGGCCTACCCACATACCCTATACCCACGTACCCTTGGGGTCAATACACCCCCCCCCCCCCCAACACATACAGTACAATAATGTGCAAAATAACTATTATCCAGATATGGATAATATATTATTTGCCCATTATGAAACACATAAAACATGCTTAAATCAACACATGAATTTTTAATCTTAAAATCACCACATTGCATGTTACAATAAATCCAGCATCTATTGCAAATATAAGCCAACAAATCAGCAGCTCCACAAATGTATATGAAATGTCACACATTTGCATAGAGTGTGTACATGATGCAATTAATCTGTGCATCATGTAACACTATGCAAAATATATGTAACAATAAAATACACTATGAACAATGTCCCTTAACCACCAATGCCATCCTGAAAATCAATTAGAAACTAACCAACATCAATACAATTAGCATCAATAATTTAATCAATTTCCTCAAACAATTAAAATACAATACAAATCAATTATACAATTCCCTATTCAATTGCTAAAGCCAAACCATTGCCAAAACAATTCTAATTTAAAGTAACCACCACCATTCTAATCTTACTACCATAAAGAAGCCATTAGCTAAATACAAATTACATTATTCACAACAATGTCAAAATAAAGATGCTAAATACATTATCCATACATGAAAAGAACCTAAACATGAGCCAAACAATCAATTATTATCCCTGTATGTATATCCATACAGATAGATAAACATAACATACAGGGCAATAATAGAGCATAATATACAAAGCATTTACATACAAAATTCACATACAATACACCCATTCAGTGTCCGTGAATGTATGTATATACATATATACATTATCGTGCATTAAATGGGACTGAAAAAATAAAAGACATGAATCAAAAATCATAACCTGTAAAAGTAAAAATAATAAACTTTTCTTTTGTTTACTCGCCATTAGATGCCCACTCACCGAAATCCAGGCGACCCGGAAGCACAGGAACCAATCCACAGGTAAGCCATAAAATAAAAAACCATAACAAATCCACGTCTGTGTCTTCTTTCTTCTTTGGGGTCTTCTGGGGTCTTCTTCTGTCTTCTTTCGCCACACCCTTCTTCTCTTCTTAGGAGGGGAGATGTTCCCTCCTCGGCGACTAGCTTCAAAATGAGGCGACATAGGCTTTAATAGGCCTATTGCGTCACATTTTGGTCAAATGTTTCCCAAGGTCCTGATTGGGCTGTGAAAAACATGTAATTTGGCCGATGAAAAAAAAAATGATGACGTCATTTAAAGGCAATGAAAGCACAGCCATTCAGAATGGCTTTGCTTCAATTGCCTTTAAGATGATGTCATTAAAAGAAACATGCCCGGTCTCACATGGTATGGTAGCCAATCAGAGCGTGGGAAATACATCCCAACTCTGATTGGCTCTAGTACCATGTGACAGGCTTTCAAAGACGTCACATCTGTTCTCCCCCAAGCCTCTGTCACATGGTCTACTGGGTGTATTCTACGTGACATTTGTATGGAAATGCTTTGCATTTTATACTGTATTATTGCCCCTGTATTTTATGTATATCTATTTATATGGATAGACATACAGGGATAATAATTGATTGGTTTGCTAATGTTTATGTTCTTTTCATGTATGGTTAGTTTATTTATCAGCTTTATTTTGTCATTGTTGTGAATAATGTAATTTGTATGTAGTTAAAGGTTAATTCTAATGGCTTCTTTATGGTACTTACATTAGAATGATGGTGGTTACTTTAAATTAGAATTGTTTTGGCAATGGTTTGGCTTTAGGAATTGAATAGGGAATTGTATAATTGATTTGTATTGTATTGTAATTGTTTGAGGAAATTGATTAATTGATTTATGCTAATTGTATTGATGTTGCTTAGTTTATAATTGATTTTCATGATGGCATTGGTGGTTAGGGGAAATTGTTAATATTGTATTTTATTGTTACATATATTTTGCATAGTGTTATATGATGCACAGATTAATTGCATCATTTACACACTCAATGCAATTGTGTGACATTTCATATACATTTGTGTAGCTGCAGTTTGTTTTTTTATATTTTCAATGGCTGCTAGATTTATTTTAACATGCACTGTGGTGATTTTAAGACTAAAAATGCATGTTTTGATTTATGCATGTTTTATGTGTTGAATAATAGGCAAATAATCTATTATCCATATCTGGATAATAGTTATTTGGCACATTATTGTACTGTAGGTGTTGGGAGGGGGGTGTTGGTCCGGTTTATTTATTTTACATTCAGGGTTGGTTCCTTGGTTCTGCGTGTGACCTCTGGAGACCACCTGCGGTATCCTCAGGTATCTCACGGGTATCAGGCTGGTGGTTCCATGGGTGACACCTGCGGGGATGAACCAGTGGCCTCACATCTGTGGGGGCACCACGGACCCGTAGTGTGCGGGGAAGAACCGGTGGTCCCACATCCGTGGGGGGCACCGCAGACCCGTAGTCAGCACTCGTGAGTTCCCCAGACCCCCGTGAGAACCAACCGAGGCCCCGCAGACACCTGTGGGTCTGACCCGGGGCTCCCAGACATCCGCGGGCCTACCGTGGGGACCCAATTGTGGCCCACGGTGACCCAAGGAGACCACCTGTGGGCCATGGTGCTTGGCGGGACCCACCAACAGGCCTTCAGAACCTGTGTGAAATAAGTTGCTGGTACCCTGTAGGTCTGTCAGGTGACCTGAAAGCCAACCGGGGACTCGCGTGGGGCTGGGGTATGAACCCTGTATGTAAAAGGATAAATCATGTATTTATGGGGGGGCCCAGGGGGTGGGTATTGCATTTAATAAATAGAATTATGTTTATTGTTGGGCTGTGTATTGTTTTTATTGTGGGTACTGGGGGTGAGGGAAGGGGGTATTGGCCCCAAGTGTATGTGGGTAGGCCTCCCTTGTGGATAGTGGGTGAGGGTGGTTAGGCCTCACGGGGTGGGGGGTTAGTGTGGGAGGGTATGTAGGCCTCCCGAGTGGTGGGTGAGGGTGGGTTAACACCTTAATGACTGTGGCGGTTAATAACCGCTATGGTGATTAAGGGGTTAGGGGACATTACATTGGCTATTGTAATTGTTGTGCATGTTTTGCAGCACCGTAGGGGCATGGGCAGAATGAAGATGAGGATGAAGATGGCCTTCATCATGGGTGTCTGTAAAAGGTAAGTGTAATATGTTTTGACTGTATTTATTGAATGTTATATGTATTTAAAATGGCCAAATGCATTATTATCCATATGTGGATAATAGTAAATTTGGCCATTACTGTATAGTATATGTTAGGGGTGTGTATTTAGTTATAATTCTTGTTTATTATTTTTGGAGGTGCAACATTGGTACCGCAGGCTGCTACATGGTGTTTTACGGCTGGCACAGTAGTTTGCTTTATTGATAACTTTTGCTAGTGTCTTTAACTTAAATTCAATGCACACTATTCCAAAGCTATTGCTACAGTAATGCACGTTTTGTACTGTTCTGTGTAATGTAACGCACCCCTTATTCTCATACACTCTTTCAATGGAAGGGAACTTCAGATAACACACAGTCAGTCATCATAAATTCTGACATTTATTAAATTAAATTAGAGAAACATGTATTGTACTGTACATCACTGTAAGATTTATGAAAATATGTATTGCTTTATACAATAACATAAATAACAAAGACTTGGAAAATTAAACAATCTTTTTCCACCAACATGCCCTCGCTCTCTCTCGTACAATTTCCCCTGTTAGATAATCGAGTCATACAGTAGATGCATTAAATAAATACAGTGCTGCTTTTGTCAGAAGTTCAGTACATCTCTGCACAGGCACACTCTATATAGTGTATGGAACATATGTGTTACATTGAATTGTGCGCATGCTTCAACAGGTAAGCCAATTGAATGGAATGCATACTGTATGCATCTCATTCAATTACTGAGCATGTTCACTTTACACCTACTGGATGAAATGCAAAAACATATGCTGAAAAGGCAGATGTTACCTTAATTATTCAATAGATATGTTCTGGTTACTGTTTGTGGTTTGTACACAAACAAGGTATTTACGTTAAGAAACCTTCAGAATCTGCAAATCAATGAAGAAAACATGCAAGAAAACAATGGCATCATTAAAAATGAGCCCATTCAAACTACCCCACTTGAACACTACTGAGTTGCACCCCCTAACATAATTACATAATAAACTGTATTTATTAAAAAAAAAATATATATATATATATATATATATATATATATATATATATATATATATATATATAAAAAATATATATATATAAAAGAAGCGCAAGCTCCATAGCGTGATACTGTATGAAAATTTAATGAAAGAAAAAAGATGATCTCTCTGACTTGCATTCACAAGAGGACAAATATAAAAGGCATTTATGAGATAAAATCTTAATCGTGGTGACATCACTATCAGTGTATACAGCAGTCCATTCGCTAGCAGGAGAAAAGTCAAAAGTCTGATGTATAGTGGAAGCAGGAAGGCATGCACACTTCCAGTGTCACGATAGCTGTGAGGCACCTGGGAGCTCAACTGCAGATAGTAGTGGACACGGTCCTGAACAGCTCCTCACCCCCCAGACTCCAGCGGTGCTGTGCTCAAGAATCTCATTGATAGAGTGTCTGTGAATCACCTGGAGGTGTTAGCTACACCCGTGTCTGTGCTTCCGTGTTTGCGTGCGAGCAAACCGGAGTGAAGTCACTAAACACAACGTAGCGTCCTGATGCGTTTCGTCACCAGTGGTTCATCGATGGTTGCCCACGTAGCTCCAGGAATTCCCTCAAATAGCCAATATTGCTGGGCAACAAGACAATAAACGCCCAAGGATAAGCCTGAAATGCTTGTTGCACTCAATCATGGCAATAAGGGGGAGTTTCTGTCACCAGTGGATCTAGGTTGCATAAAATATATACATGGACACTGATAAAAAGTGAAATACAGTACCTGGATTATGACTGGTTCTGAAGGAGAAGGTGGGTGTGGTGTGGGGGGGGGATGTGGAGTTGGGGGAGGAGGGGGAGGGGGGGAAGAAGAGGGTGAAAGGAAAGAGGGGCCACAAACTATGTGACCTTATGAGCCAGAGATGGATTAAATCCATAGTAATCTGATACATAATGTAAATGTAAAATCGTTGCCCCCCTGAAGCACTCCAAAATCCATGTATTAACTAAACACATAATTAAACTTAAAATAGTTGGTTACATATGTATGTGTTTAAAATTAATCTAATAGAAATTAAATGTGCTTTAAGAAATATAAAAAATACCTTTAAAAAAGTTGTTATCAAAAACGGAATGACTAGAGAAAAAAGAGATGTGAAACTCAGAGTAAGCAAACTGATTATACCATATATAGACAGATAGGGCCTCATGCAGTAAGCGCCGATAAGGCTTTTATTGGCATTTTACCGCCAAAATTGCATTTGAGATTCAGTAAGCGCTGATAAGTGGTCAAAATCGTCATTTTGTCTTCCCGATAAAAATTTATCGGCATGCGGCTGCCGATAACCCACTTATCGGCACTTTTCGGCGCTTTTTGAAATCGGCTGTATTCTAGTAGCCCCGATCAGCTTATCGGTGCTGATCGGCACTCAAAAATGGAGATTTCTATGGCAATTTGTCCCGCCAACTAAAGTTGGCAAGTTGGAGGGGAGAAGGATTGGCAAGGTTGCCGGGACGGCACTTAGAAAAAATAGCTCATCTCTACATCAATGGAGTCAATGGAGCGGGACTTATAACTTTATAGGAATGTTTACGTTCTATTGCTCCTAATACAAATGTACTTGGCATTACAGTGTCGATGTGATTCACTTCATCGTGTCACCGCTTACATTTATTATTGGCAGAACATTGTACTTTTTTATGTTATGATGATTTGCGTGTCACATTAGTCTTAATGTTATAATGTGTCAAGGTAAACTCCTATAGTAAACTCTTAAAGGAAGAGGTCACATCATATGAAACATGTTACTTAAGTGTGCATCAAATTATTATATGATGTAACAGATTTCACACATCTAACAGATCCAGCGTATAGTAATGTTGGTATACATTAGAGAATGCTTTGAATGTGTAACGCATGATCAAATGTAAATGTAGCTGTTTGTTTTCATGTTTACATGTAGTTTGTGACCTCCCTCTTTTGATGACGTCCGCAATGGGACACTCAATAACATTGCATGTTTACATAGTACACGATGCATTATAATCACTTCATGCTAAGTTATACACAGATTTATAATAGTTACTCATTTTTAGACGATTGAAACATACAGTAATCAATAGCAAGTATCCTGATGGCAATAAATTATGCATATGCACTTTACAATTAGTTCATGTGAACATGTGACAATAACATGCAAAATTAGACATGTTGCAATGTAGTTTTTCAACGTCAATGTCATGGTTGTATCCTAATGAGATGACTGAGTGTTGCGTTCAGAAGTGGTACATGCATTACACTTTCCATAAATACTTGCGAATAATTGTTGTACAAAGCTTAACGTTACATCATTGTCAAATATCATGATTGCCTGGTGAACACACATAAATAATCCTTTTAATTCGTACTGGATACCGTTTGGAGTTAACTACTTGGATATGTTAATGTAACACCTTGCACTTCATCAAGTCACCTGACATCATCACATAGGTATTTAAAGGAAGCCAATTACCTGCGCATTGACAGCTACAGACCTGAAAATGATACGATTGTTCATGAGACGGAGGAAGATTCTATTGGAGGAGAGGCTAGCTGAGGGACAGGATGTCACAGGCCAAGGAAGGGACAGGGACGCGGAGAGGAGAGGGAGATGGAGAGGAAGAGGGCGAGGGAGAGGGCAAGGAGATGAGAGGAGAGAATTTGTGCCTCGTCCTCATTTGTACAGGGAGAGAACCATGTTAGATGGGATGAGTGAGGAGGAGATTATAAGTCGGTATCGTTTGAGTTCAGCAGCAATTTTAGCTCTTATGAAGAGAAACGGGGAGATTTAGATTTTGTGACAGCCAGAGGTCGTGCAGTCCCTGGGCTTGTTAAAATGCTGTGCTCATTACATTATCTTGCTTCCGTGTCATTCCAGACAACTGTGGGCATAGTGGGCTGGGTCTCGAAATCTACATTCTCGGGGGCCTTTACCCACTTTCTATGTGCACTGAATAGACGCGCTAGGAATTATATTCATTTTCCTACAGAGCACACAGTGTGGCTGGAAGTGAGGAATGGCTTTTATGCCATAGTCGAGATACCATGTGTGATGGGTGCAATAGATTGCACCCATGTTGCTTTGATCCCGCCTAGTCAGAGTGAGCATGCTTAATGCAATCGTAAGCACTACCATTCCCTGAATGTACAGGTGGTATGCGATGCCATGATGAAGATTATGCATGTGTTAGCCAAATTCCCTGGTTCCAGTCACGATTCCTCTATCCTGAGAAACTCATCAGTCTTCCATGCTTTCGAAGAAGGCTATTTTGGACCTGGTTGGCTGGTGGGTGAGTACGTATTATGATGTGTTAACAAACAACTCTTGTTTATCTATGAACTGTTGAATGTAATAATGTTAACACAAATTGTTTCATATTTGTGCACGATGGATTATAGGTGACTCAGGATATGGAATTAGGCCGTGGCTGTTGACCCCGTTGGCAAACCCTCAATCTGAAGCAGAGGAGAGGTTTAATGTGGGACATATATCTACACGATCCGTCATAGAGAGGACATTTGAGCTTCTGAAAACACGATTCAGGTGTTTAGATAGAACTGGTGGGGCACTTCAATATAAGCCTGCTAAAGTGTCAGATATTATAATTGCATGTTGCATTTTGCACAATCTGGCACTCCGCAATAATTTAGAAACCGACATACGTCAGGGCTTGGAGGAGGAGCATCCCGTAAATTTACCAGCTGACACTGAGCAAACAGCCTGTGGTGTGGAGACACGTCGGAATGTCATAAACACATATATTTCATATAAGCAAATACATATATGTTCACAGTACTACATAGATGTATTAATTCATTATAATGATAAATACATGTGTCCAAATACCATTCACTTAGGAAACAGATGAATATGGTTCTCCCACCTTTCTGTTCTCTGCTGTGTGGACAATTGCATGTGGCACCGATATGTCATTCATCAACAGGTTGTATTATACTTATTACCACTAAAAGGTGTTGTGTGTACATGAGGAAATAATGTGTACTAAATCTATATTTTCTGTACATGCTCTTTTTGGTTATGCATACACAATTAACCTACTATGTCGATAGCCAATAGCTAGTGCAATATGGTTACATACAAATTTTCTTTTGGAGTGTGACATGTGTGTCACAATGATGTGTAGACTATTGTGTATTTAAGATCATATTTGACGTATTATATATTTTGTTTCATATCACATACAAAAGTGTCACTTCTGTGTGTTGCTTACCTTAATGAACATGTCATGACAATGATTTATATTCATTCATGTTTTCTTTTTCAAGGTATATCACTCCAAGGACTGCTCATGGTATGTATTTGAATTCACATCTGTAATAAGATGTGCAAACCTCGATACAGGTATAGTTAGAGGATGTATAAAGAGAACGTAATGAAAAAGATGTGACAATTGAAAAATGTCGTTTCTGTATTGTGTCCGTGAGTTTATCTACACTTGGTGGTTATTGTGCAGTGTGTTTTCAAATCATTACGTACATTACATAACATGTAATTTTGACAACGTAACAACATCCATTCATGCACATGAGCGATGTTAACACTCAATGCATGTTTGTATGAAATGACCCAAATGTGGTAAACATCATTAACATTGCAATGTATGTCATTATTTATTCTCTCACTTCATCTTCATGTTGATTACTACATTGTCACATGTGTATGTATAAGTGAAAGATGTGTGTTGATTTGACATACATCTAACATTTGTCCAAAATGTTAACACCATTCCAAAGTATAGTTCTTTGGATTTTCAACTTTTCCTAAATAATTCAACACAATGACAATGTAGTTAATAAATTTTTTATTTCATTCACGTTACTTATTCATAATGATCTTGATCCTTTATAACTACTGTCAACATATGAACATAAATGAAGTAGATATTTACATACGCACACATTTCAGCAACATACAGTAGTGTGTGTGTGTGTTTTAGTTTTTGTGTGATGCATGTATTTCTACCAAAAATAATATTAACCTACATAATAATGTTGTTTTTATCATCGGCGTCACTTAGCTATTTATGTGTTTAACGTTTACTAATAACACAAAACTATAGTTAATCGTGTGAATGAAATGTACACACAAATGTTCATGGTTTAATGATCTGTACCTAACATTCATTAGCTCATGCATGTTAGGTTACCACTACAACCTAGGTGATAATATAACATTCACACGACTAAAAAGTTTCTATCACCTCCCTCTTGTTATTGTGTACGTTCAGCTCCAATGTCTACGAGTTGTTATGTAGCATTTACATTCTTTGACAAGTCACACGTGAGAATATAATATATAGTAGATTAATGTGTTTGCTGAGTGATAATGTGGGTAGCATATATCACATGACAATACATATAATGTTAGTAGAAATTTAAATTTATGAATATAAGATCTAACTTCAGTGCTTAGCAACATCATTATGATAATTAAGTGCATAGTAAATATTTGCACAATAGGATAACATTATGTAGTAATTGTTAATCTGCGCACCAATCATTGAAAGCATTGTTACATATTTATTATAATAGTTGTTCGCTAGTCGTCACAATCATCTAATATAACGATTGTCCCATCTGAAATCATACATTGGTCCCATGTATTCATCCTCGACATCTGTAAAATACAGCAAAACACATGATATTCAAAGATGGCACATTTATATATGTTTTAGTATGACAACGCTTAACACATCTCTATATGATTGTGGATATTCACGCATAAGTTACATATATGTTTAAACTGCAAGGATCAAACTAAAGATACAGAATGATCTCATTTTTCAAATGGCGTTGCTCGCATTACTACTGATATGTTTGTTCCGGTGCCTGCATACATAATAATGTGCGCGCACAACGTCTGTTGCGCGCGCACGTCACGAATGTGTGGACTAAGTCTTAGCGCATGCGCAAAACGATGTGTACGCTGTGCGTTCAATACATGTCCCTCCATGGTGCTGCTAGCAGTATGCATATCATGGCTGAAAGTTATGATATGGAAGCTAAACAAATTCACTTCTACACACGTACATATCTAAACTTTGTAAATGGACGTGTGCCCATGGCCAAAACGGATGATCAGCCAATGAGCGAACAAAATACGTGTGACGTCATGTTAAGGCACCGTGAAATGCACGTAAACACCCCTCCCACTGAATGAACATTGGCTTCCATCGCTGTGCACGCACCGCCCCACCGACGCGCGCGCATGACACACTGCACTGACCGTAACAATAAGCTACGGGCACAGCCAATACAGTTTCACGCGCATACGTCGATTGGGGGTGGGGCTTGCATCGGTAAACCTTTTAAAGGACGCCTTGGGACATGACCACGTTCCCACGTCATATGTGGGCGACACTTTGTTTTTATATGTTGAATGCTAAACAATGAGGTGTGTGTGTGTGTGTGTTACAGTTAGTGTAACATGTTGAAATGATACTTTAAAAGCGATAATAATCTATGATTTAGGACTCCATCACAAATGTGTACTAATGGTTCGTCATGTAGTATATTGTTATTGGAAATAATGTCTTTGTGCATGCTACATGTAAGCCTGGCTGCAATGTTAAGCTGTATCCACTCATTTCGCTAACAAATTGTGTATATTATTAATGTACACATATATAATTTGAGTAAAGACATAAAGAAATTTGTATTTATCATTCTTGTAGAAGTCAAAACTGATTTGGCTGCAACAACTCGCTCCAGGAAGGCACAACAGTATCATCCATGGTTGAGGCAAACGTTGAATCCTGAATCAGACACATCTCCATGAGGCCCATCATATGGATCTGCAGTGGCTTCTTCAACAAGACGTCCGGAGGTACGTACTGCACCGACACACTTTATTCGAGCAAATACCCGGTATGTACCTGGCAGATACCTGGAATGTGCCGCTCCTAACCTCTGACAAGCCCCGTTGCATTTGCCTTCCCAGCCTGGGTTCATGCCTGGCTGATGGGCGCTGATCTGTTAAATGATAATGATTAGGATTTAATAGGCTGCAATGCTTCGCGTGTCTACCAGATGGCATAAATTCATGAATTGTAATGCAGTTTATATATATATACTGTGCAGTATTGCAGCCAGCGGAATAAATGCTTCAATCCCTGCTAATAACTCAATGCACTCGGGCAGAAAACAGTCACAAACCTCAATACACCCGGGTATACCCGAATTCGTGGGACTAGCCAAGCTCGAATAAAGTGTGTCGCCAGTGTACAGTTGTTGGTTGTTTTCACCTCCACATTCGTATTGGCCATATAAGTTTGGATACATATCATAGTAGTTATGTCCATCTTGCATCTGGTCTTGATGAATGGACGGTGCAGGTCTATCAGCAGACGCGACAGTCTGTGCGGCTTCAATGTAACTGTATTAGGCAAAATATGCTATTTAACAGAAGATATGTTCCATGTTCCATGGTAAGTTTAAATGATGAAGCAACATGCCAGCATCCATATCGTTGATCTTGACAATCATGGACACGCTCAAAACATTTTTTTGCGGATAAAGTGAAACGTACAGAAGTTTTAAATTTCTTTGTTGGCTGGTTCTTGGTAGTATGGATATTTGTTTTGGATCAAGTCATAGATTTCCCCACGGTTGCCTTTTTCT